>NW_022103906.1:94487778-94518361 GCF_000313985.2 Echinops telfairi | reverse complement strand
ATTTTTTTTGTTCCCTTTCCCCACCTCCTCCCCAGTTGTCTACCATTTGCATCCCTGCATTTTATCTGGTCCCTGCCATACAACCCAGTCCTCACCCTAAGAATGTTTGTATACAGTAGGTTTTCCCTATGCCCCTTTTGCATTTTTTTTTAACACTTACCTCAGCGGACTCATGTTGTACTTGTCTTTTTGTGCCTGACTTACTTCACTTAGCATGATTTCCTCCAGCTCTTCCCATGCAGCAATGTGCTTATTTTGCTTGGCTCCACAACCAATGCTCATGGAAGCAATAGTCAAGAAATAAGATAAAGTATTGCTTTGGGAAAATCTGCTACATAGGACCTCTTTCAATTGTTGAAAAACAAAGATGACACTTTGATGACTCAGGTGAGTCTGATCCAAGCCATGTCATTTTCAATTGCCCAATGCATATTTTAAAATTGCACAGTGCTTATGGCAGACCAAAGAAGCATCAATGCATTTGCATTATGGTGTTGATGAAGAACATTGTAAGGACTGTGGACTGTCAGAAGTACAAGCAAATCTGTCTTGGAAGAAGTACAATTAGATTGCTCCTTAGGAGTGAGGATAATGAGACTTCATCTCACGTATATGAGACATGTTTTCAGGACAGAGGGATCCCTTGAAAAGGATATCATGCTTGGTAAAATAGAAGCTCAGCAACAAAGAAGAAGACTTCAGGAAATGGACTGAAGCAGTGTCTGCAAAAACGGGCTCCAACATTACACTTGCAAGACCAGACAGTATTAGGTTCTATTGCTCATTGGGTCCATGTGAGTGGGAAATTACTTGACGGCACCAATAACAGCAAGAGGTATTCAACATTCTTCGGTTGGCACACGTGTCCTAATTTTTCAACTATTAGCCTAAAGGTTAGTGGACAGAACCCCCCAGAAGTACATCAGAAAACAAGCCTAGATATCTACGTTCAAAGGTCATAGTCTATAATACCCTACATAGCACAATTTTACTCTGTACGCAGAGGGTCACTGGGAGTTGGGATCAACTTAATGAAAACTATCAACACAAGAGGAGAGTTTGAGATAAAAATAGACTTGGAAGACTAGGATTATGTGTCTTACTACTTTCCTGTAGACTTGACCTAAACACCCCTAGTCTTTGATATCAAGAAAAAGAACTTTAAGAGGTTGTCAGGCAGAAGAGGGATGAGAGTCAAATGAAGGAGAGAGGGTGGTTGAGGACAAGAGTTCAATGTGTTTCCTTAATGATACTGCCTTGTATATTTGACACTTTGAAGAATTCAGGACAAAATAAACGGGACCAAGTGGAGGGACCGAATTAGGAGCTGGTTTAGAGTCCAGGCCAAAAAACATAGAGGATTCTGTTGACTCTGCTCTAATTGGTGTAAGTTTTGTGCCAGCATAGCATCCAAGAGTTTCTCTTCTTTTTTTCATGTGTGCATTTATTGCTATCAGCCTTCCTCTGATAAATGCCTTTGCTGTAACCCAAAGGTTTTGGTACATCATAATTTCATTCTCATTGGTTTCTAGAAACTTCCTAATTTAATCTCTGATCTGGGTCAATACCCACTCTTTTTGTAATAAAGAATTATTCATTTTACAATTGTTTGCCCTTGTTTTCTTCACCATCCTCCTGTTAATTTCCAGCCTTATGACACAGTGGTCAGAGAGAGACGTCTGTATAATCTCTACGTGCTTCAATTTACTCAAGTTTGACTTGTGTCCCAGCATGTGACCTATCTTCAAATATGTGCCATGTAGGCTTGAAAAGAATGTTTTGCATTCGGATGGAAAGCTCTGAAAATATCCATCAAGTCAAGTCGTCCACTTGTGCTGTTTAGATTTGTAGCCTCCTTGTTGATTTTCTTTCACAGTGATATGCCTTTTTCAGAGAGTGGTTTATTAAAGTCATCAACTAAAAATTTTGAACCTGTGATTTCTTTTTTCATCTTTTAGAGTGTTTGATTTACAAATTTCGTGGATCTCTTGTTGGGCATGTATACATTTATTATGCTCACTGGTTCTTGGTCTACTGTTCCCTTGAGCATTATATAGTGCCCCTCCTTGTATCTTGTTATAGCCTGTACATTGAGATCAATTTTGTCAGATATTAAGATCACTATGCCGGCTTTTTATGCATTGCCATTTGCTTGGAATGTTTTTCTCCAGTCTTTAATTCTCAACCTGTTTTTGTTTGCAAGCTTGAGATGTGTCTCTTGTAGGCAGCTGATCAATGTGTTGTTTTCTGAGCCAGTCTGTTAGCCTCTGACTTTTAATGCCTGAGTTCAGGCCATTGATATTCAGTGCTATTACATCCATCTGTGGATTCTGTGATGTCATCTTGAACCTTTTGTGTTGAGTATTTTCCTACCTCCCTTTCTTATCCGCTTGTGTTGTGTGTGTGGTTTACTTTTTCCTCCTTTCCGCTATTGAGTCAATGTTATCCCGGGGACTGTTTTCTCTTTGTCACCCTATG
Source organism: Echinops telfairi (assembly GCF_000313985.2). Classification (NCBI taxonomy): domain Eukaryota; kingdom Metazoa; phylum Chordata; class Mammalia; order Afrosoricida; family Tenrecidae; genus Echinops; species Echinops telfairi. The sequence continues at coordinate 94,515,883 of NW_022103906.1, read as the reverse complement.
CGTGGAGTTGTTCTATGTGATGGTCTCTTATTTGCCTTTGGTGAGTGTTGATCTTCTGCCTATACTGGATCGGTAAGGATCTTTTGTAGGGCTGGGTTTCTTTTTTATGTATTCCTTGTGTTTTGTGTTTTTCCATGTCTGGGAAGACTCTTACTTCTCCAGCTATCTCAATAGATAATTTGGCTGGGTATAGTATTCTTGGGTTTGCATTGTTTTCCTTCAATTTTTGGAATATGTAACTCCATTCCTTCCTTTTCTTCATTATGTCCACTGATAGGTCTGAACATGTTCTTATTGGGGTACCTTTATATGTGACTATTTGCTTTTCCCTAGATGATTTTATGATCTTTTCCTCATAGTTGGAAAATTTGAGTATCATGTGTTTTGGTGACTTCTGGGATTTAGTCTGGCTGATGTTCTTTCAGCCAACTGTATGGTTGTCTGCTCTTCATTTATTAAGTTGGGGAAGTTTTCCTCTAAGAATTCCCTTGCTATTTTCTCTGTTGACTTCTTTGTTGTGTCTTGTTCTGATTGTCCAACAATGATTCTTACATTGTTCCTATTCATAGTATCAGACATGAATCTCAGGTTTTCTTCAGCTTCTCCGATTGTCTTATTTGACTGCTTTTCCTGTTTGTTGAGGTCTGCTTGGTTATCCTCTAACAGCAGTGTGGGTGGGGGGCCCGGGCAGAGCAGGGAGCTCCAAAGAGAATGCAAAGGATGGATTTGGGGGTCAGAGCTTGGCAGTCCATCCGACTCAACTGGAGGACACACCTAGAGGTCCACAAACAGACTTTGTTCTATTTACAGGTTTTTCTTTAAATTTTTTTTCTTTTATTTTTTAATTAATTAATTTATTTTGGTGGGGTCATAGGTTTTCTTTGTTTTTGTTGTCATCGTCTTCTATTTTGCCACTTTCTCTTACTATGCCTTGTTTTTTGTGCATATTATTATCTCTGCAGGTCTATCTAGATAAGATAGGCTGGATAAACAGTCTGGAGTAGAAAACAATGGGACTGGCCATTCTGGAGGGGCATGAGAGGGGGAAGTGGGGGAAAAGGAGTTGGTGTTGACCAACCCAGGGACGAGGGAACAATAAGTGATCCAAAATTAGTGGCAATGAAGGTGTGAGAGGCCTGGTAGGGATTCATCAAGGGCAATGTAACCAAGAGAAATTACTGAAAACCAAATGATGGCTGAGCATGATAGTGGGACAAGAGGAAAGTCAAAGGAAATAGAGGTCTATATACAATAATGTACATATGTAAATACATTTATATAGTATGATAGGGAAATAGATCGATGTGCATATATTTATAGGTTTAGTATCAAGATAGCAGATGGACATTGGACCTCCACTCAAGTACTTACTCAATGCAAGAAGACTTTGTTCTATTAAATTGGCGTTCCATGATGCACGCCTTCCTTACATGATCACTGAAGACAAATGTGTGCATAAGCAAATGTGGTGAAGAAAGCTGATAGTGCCCGGCTATCAAAATATATAACATCTGGGTCTTAAAGGCTTGAAGGTAAACAAGTGGCCATCTATCTCAGAAGCAACAAAACCCACATGGAAGAAGCACAATAGCCTGTTTGACCACCAGATGTCGAAGGGATCATGTATCAGGCATCAAAGAACAAAAATCATATCATTGTAAATAGGGGGGAATGCAGAGTGGAGACCCAAAGCCCATCTGTACATAACGGGACACCCCTTACAGAAGGGTCGCAGGGAGGAGATGAGTCAGTTAGCGTGCAGTGTAGCAACAATGAAACATACAACTTTCCTCTAATTCTTAAATGCTTCCCCCCATTACCCCCACTATCATTAGCCCTAATTGACCTTAAAAATCTGGCTAAACCAGAGGATGTACAATGGTACAGATAGGAACCAGAAACACAGGGAATCGAGGACAGATGATCTCTTCACGAACAGTGGTGAGAGTGGCGATACCAGAGGATAGAGGATAGATGAGGTAGAAAGGGGGAACTGATTATTAGGATCTACATATAACCTCCTCTTTGGGGGATGGACAACAGAAAAGTGGGTGAAGGGAGACATTGGACAGTGTGAGACATGACAAAATAATAATTTTTAAATTATCAAGGGCTCATAAGGGAGAGGGGAGCGGGGAGGAAAGGGAAAAAATGAGTAGCTGATACAAAGGACTTAAGTGGAGAGCAAATATTTTGAGAATGATGAAGGCAACAATGATGAGAATGTACAAATGTGCTTGACACAATTGATGTATTTATGGATTGTGATAAGAGTTGTATGAGCCCCCAATAAAATGATTTAAAAAAATAAAAGAATGATGTTCCAGTGGTGACTCACATTGTTAGATGGGCAAAATTTCAGTGGTGGCCCAAAACTGACTCTACATTAAAATGATCCAAGAAGATTTTTTAAAACTTTATGTATGCTTAGGGTTCAACATGTTACCCCCAATGATTAGAAGTGGAGTTCAAGAATTTTATGATTTTAAAATTTGCCTGATAAGGGTCAAGTTGTAATCGTTTGGGTAGCAAATGATAAAGGAAAGATAGGGATCATGAGAATATGCATCTTGTCTGTTACTCCTGGTAACAGAACAAAATATTGTCTGGTCTTGCATCAGCCCTGGATCAGATGGAGATAAGATCATTGTGATCCAGAGAATTTTTAATGGTTGATTTCTGGAAATAAGTCTCCCAGCCTTTCTTCCTAGTCTGACTTAATCTGGAAAGTTGGCTGAAACCTGTTCCACATCATAACAATATTTAAGCTTCCATTACCAAATGGATGGGTGGCATCTACATGTGAGATGCACTGATAATAATTGAGTGGGGTCTCATTACAGAGAAGTGGTAATTCTACCACTGAACCACAACTGTCCCCAAACCATAGATTGTCATCAACACTACCCTGACTCAAGGATGCCATGCATGCCAGGATAGGCCAGAGTTCTATAGGCTTTTCAGTGACTGTTTTTCTCACCCGTTGCCTTCTCTTTCATAGTACCTCTAGGTAGTCTAGAATTTCCAACCCTTTAGTTAATATATACTTAACCATTTGTACCATCAAAGGGCTTCAGGGGAGGAATATAAAAGAGCCATTCTGAAGATTTAGTGATTAATTAGATCAGAGGTGAGGAAAAGGAAAGATCTGGCCTTGGTGGAATTGGCAGATGACTAGTCTTTCCATTGGGCCACAGAGAAGACAGAATTCAAGGCTGGTTTAATGGGGATTATGATCACTTTGGCACTTGAGTTTGATGCCTGTGAATAGTCAGGCAGGGGTTATAGCAGTCCCTTGTATAAGGGATCCCAGAACACAGCAAGGAGTTCTGTGCTAGAGATTTCTATATGGTCATATGTATGACATTACACCTTAATCAAGGAGAGGACTTGCTCCTCTGGCAAGCATCCTCTCAGAGTAACCAGGTATTAGTAAGCATCGGACATCCGAGCATACTTATTCACACTCTGTCCCTCACTTTATCATATTACCAATAATTCAGTCTTCCATGGCACAACATAGTCCAGCAAAGTCACATGGTGTTATCCCACCAAGCTGAGATGAGTTAGCAATGATGTGGGACATGACGAGTCACTGGGAACATGCTGGTTTTAATCAGTAGAGGTCTGTCGTAGTCTTGTAGACCTTGGCAATTGGAGGCTCGGGGGAGGTATGATAAATGGGTGGGGCGTAGGCAGTAGGAGGCAGGGAGAGCAGGGAATTTCTATAATAAAAGCATTCCTTTGTGTGTAGGTGGCTCTGAAAGGAGGGAAGAAATAGATATCAGTAATAGAGAAACATCAGGGACCGGAAAAAGATGCAAACAGAGCCCTAAATATCTGTCTCACCAAAGAGTTAAGCAAACAACTGAGTCTTACATCATTCCGAAGTTATCGCCAAACACAGCTCAAGCCAGACCACCAACGAGGGACCTCCCCAAGGCTCTGGTCAGTCTGCTGTGCTCTGCTGGAAATGCTGTCCCACATAACTTGTAGTGTGTGACTCTCTACAAGGACAGGAAAGCAAGTCTTGGGAACATCTTCTGATTCACAAGCCAGTAATGACTGTCTACCTATCTTCCAGGTTGAAGAGGTGGCTACTTAATAGGAAAGATTAGCATTTGGAATTCAAATTTTCTTCCCTGCAAGAGACAAGTTTTGCTAATGGAGTCTGACCTTCACAGGTCCCACGTGAAAGCTCATAAATAAGTATTGGCAGTATGTGGACTTCTCCAAGCTACATGACTTCCATAAAAAGGCCAAAGCAGACGTGAAGTTCAGATATTATAATATGCAGGCACTATGCCCGGTTTCTGAGAAACATTTTTACATTTAATCCCACAGAGAACTTTGCTAGGGTTTTGTGATATATCTTGCTTAAGAGGATATAAACATTTAGTGGTGAAGAAGGGTAGCAATAGAGGTCTGATGTGTTTCAAAGGACTGCCCAGCACTTGTACCCTCTTTTACTACACATCATCTCTTTCTTTTCTGTTCTGTAAAAGTGTAAACACATCTATTGGCCCAAGATGCTCTCAGAGCTGAGAGGGCATCCTATTCTGTTTCAAGGATTATCTTGATTCTAGTCAGAGGTATTTGGTAGATTTCCCAAATACAAAAAATAATACAGGAGGTGCCAAGATCCCTAAAATGAATTTGAATACTAACTAGCCTTAAGTTGTCAGAATGTCTGCTTCATTCTTTGTGTCTTCTATGTTATGGGGAGAATAATGCCTCGTTCATGCATTTTGTAGGTTAAATATCAAAAGGCATTCAAAATATGTTAAGTTGTATACTTTGGCCTCAGTAACTTTAATAGTAACTAGATAATAAAGAATTCACCCAGATTTAGGAACCATTACCATAAATATGAGTTATCTTTAAGTTGATGTAGATGAAGCACATGTAGACATTATCTTTGGGTATTCTGATGTGTATTAATCTAGTTCACTGTCATTGTGAGGTGCTATCGAGTCAATCCCAAATCATAAGGACTCTGGACAACAGAAAAAAACACTGCCCTGTCCTGTGCCTTCCTTGCGATTGCTGCTATGTTTGAACTCATTGCTGTAACTACTGTGTCAATCCATCTCATTTGAGTTATTACTCTTTTATTAATTGATTCTCTACTTTACCAAACATGTTGACCATTCGAGGGACTAGTCGCTTCTGATAATATGTCCAAAGATTGGGAGATAAAGTCTGTCTGTTCACTTCGAAGGAGCAGTCTGGGTGTATTTCTTCCAATGAAGTTTTGTTCTACTGACAGTCCATAGTATATTCAATATTCTGCATCACCACTACAATTCAATTCTACAATATTGATTCTTCTTCAGTCTTGTTTATTCACGGTCCAACTTTATCATGCATATATCATGACTGAAAATAGGATGGCTTGGGTCAGGTACACATTACACTTCAGGAGGTTATTTTGCAGAAGATTTGCCCATTCTTTAATTTCTTGGCAGATGCTTTATGAGCATCTATTGTGGATCCTAGAAAAATAAAATCCTTGAAAATGCCAACTTTTCTCCACTTATCATGCTATCCACATGCGGTCCACTGTGAAAGGTTTTGTTTTCTTTATGTTGAGTTATAATCGCACTGAAAATTTTCATATTTTATCTTCATCAAGTGACCCAAGTTCTCTTTCAGAAAGTGCAGGTAGTCAATCAGTGTCCCCAATCCTGGTGATGCACTTTTCTTCACATCAACTAGCTTAGGGGATTATTTACTCAGTATACAGATTAAATACATATAATGAAAAGATGCAGTCCTGACACACATCTTACCTGATTGAAATCACACATTCCCTTCCTGTTGATCTAGGTACAAGTCCCATAGGAGTACAGTTGAGTCTGGGATTTCCATTACCTGCAACGTTATCTACACGTTTTATGATCCACACAGCCAAATGACTTTGCTAAATCAATAAAACTCAAGTAAATATCTTTCAGGTCTTTGCTTTTAGCCAGATCCACATGACATGAACAATACCCCTTGCCCCATGGCCTCTTCTAAATCTGACTTCCACTTGTGGCAGTTTCCTGTGGCTGTACAGCTGCAATCGCCTACCTGAATAGTATCAGCCATGACTCTGGCTATGTAGCAACATTCTCAATTAGGACAATGGTTAAAAAAAGTGATTTTTTAAAAAATGCATCTTCACTGATACTTTAGCTAAATATTCTTGAGCTAAGCAAAAATTGACAGGCCATGGATGTAATGAAACCAATAAGGCATGTGCTCCAACAAAGAAGCGAACAAGGCACCTGGACATTCCAATTGTTACAACTGTGCGTTTCTCCTGCTTTGAGCAAATAAAAACTATGACTGTCCCATGGTTTAATGCCCTCCGGAACTAATCTATTTCAAGTCCTTTAGACATGGGTTCGATTTCTCAATTTCTATATTTTTTCTTAGACCTCTCTACTTAATCTAAATCTGATCCCAGGCATTCATTCTGCAATCACAAATGTCTTTCAAGAGGGGAACTGCCCTGACTTGATATTATAAGGTGGTGAATGGTTTGTAAAACCAGCCTCTTCTGCATCTGGGTCAGCAAAGGCAGCTTGGAGCGGATTTGGAGCGGATTTGTCTCCCCTGCAGACTCAGTGTGGGCGCTGGTACAGCACACAGCACAGCAAACTGTCATATCCAGAGAACAATGGGAGCATTATTAAAACGGCTGCATTCCAGAGCCAGGGCTTTCTGCACAACATGTCTCCGTCTGTACTGGTGAGGAGGCTGAACCATTTGGTGGAAAGGAGACGGTTCACTCCAGTGTTTCCTGTGGCAACTGCAATCAAGCTTCTCTCTTTTCCTGTTTGGGGGAGTCTAATTGGATGCAGCTGAATCACCCCAGGACTAAAGTCTGAATTCACTTGAGAAAGAGCAGTGGGAAAAGCAGCTCCCACTACAGCCTGAGCCCAAAGGCCATGAGAGACTCCTGTGATAACAATTCAGGACCTCTCTGAAACCACATTTGTGTGTTTTCCAAATGTCCAAGACACAGCTTCCCAAAACTGAAGTCACTCTTTAAGAATGCCTGTTGATGAAATTTATCTTCAGCTTGAAACAGGAATAAAAGTTAATAATAATAGTAATAGTTTATAATATTGTATACATTCTCAAAATAGTTCCCACGCATACTATCAGCTGATGGAATGACATTAACTTTGCTTTGAAACAAGATGTCTTTTTGATATACATTATATATTTGTGTGTATATATGTATTATGTACATATGTATGTATACACATCTGTATGTATACACACATGTGTGTATGTATTACCTGGACTGTATGAAGAAGAATTCAGCATCAAGACTGAAGGATAGTTTATTAATAACCTGCAATATTTAAATGACACAACTTTGCTTTCTGAAAGTGAGGATAAAGCACTTGCTGAAGATCAAGAATTGTCACTTTCAGTCTGGATTATGATTCAACTAAAGAAACCTACAATCCTCCCAACTGCACCAATAGGTAACAATATGATACATGGAAAAAAGATTGAAGTTGTCAAGAATTTCGCCTTGCTTGGACCCACAATCAATGTTCATGGAAGCAACAGTCAAGTGATCGAACATCCAATTGCATTGGATAAATCTGCTACACAAGACCTCTTCAAAGCATGGGAAAGCAAGCTTATTACTTTGAGGATTGAGGATCACGTGACCCAAGGCATGATCTTTTCCATTGCCTCACATGTATGTGAGAATTTTACATTGAGTAAGAAAGACCAAATAAAACGCAATGCCTTTGAACTATGGTGTTGTCGAGGAGTATTGAAAGTGCCATGCACTACTAAAAGGACACACATTTGTCTTGGACATAGTACAGCCAGAGCGCTTCCTAGAGACAAGGACGCAGGTGCTTTGAACATGCTGTCCGAGTAGGTTGGCGCCTAGAGAAGTACATTGTGATTGGTGAATTGGCAGGGTAGTGCAAAAGTGGAAGGCCCTCAAGGAGATGGGCTGACACAGTGGTTGCCATGATGGGCTCACACATAGCAAGTGACCGGGTGGCACAGCACTGGGTGGTATTTTGCTCTGCTGTGTCTCAGGTCGCGGTGAGAACCAAATCAATAGCACCGAAGGACAACAACTGCATATGGAGGGTAGGCATCATGGGAGCAAGTGTGTATCTGACTGGAGTACAAAACTCAGCACTGTGAATTATGAGTTTGATGATATTGGGCAAGTCAGCTACAACTCAGCCTGAGCCTCGGTTGCTCAAGTAGCAAATGAAGACACAAATTAAAGCACCTTACGCACAGAAACAAGGGATGATAAAATGTGTTTTTAAACAGTAGCAAAATAAGAAGTCTTAATTTTTTTACTTATTTTTCAATAGACCAGAAGGATTATACCTAAGGGAAAGGGAAAATGTTCTACCAGAGGAGGGGAGGGGGAAGAAAACTTGTTTCTAAACAGGAGGTTTTTTTTAAGTTCTTAGAAAAAAATGGAAAAGGAAGAGATCCTGGATAAACAAAACATTACTAATTAAGAGCAACATATACTTCCCAATCTCAAAACCTGTTCCATAGCCACAGCAGTGAAACCAGTATGAGACTCGTGCAATGGAGGACATGGACACACGGACCAATGGACCCGAATTGAGAAGTAGATCTATCTAACTATGGACAACTGATCTTTGGCCAAGGTCTCAAATGCAATTAATGGGGACGAGATAATATAATAAATATGAAGGAAACATTGGATATTCATTTGCAGAATATGAATCAAGACTGCCATCAAGGTAAGGGTAGAACTGTCCCTGTGGGTTTCTGAGGCTCTTTATAGGAGCACAAAGCCCTGACTTACTCCCATGGAATGGCTGGTGGTTTTGAATTGTGGACCCTGTGGATCACAGGCCAACAAGTAACCACTAAGTCACCAGTGCTCCAGGAGTGGAAGCGTACTCATGAATACATACAAGTTTGGCAGGTGGTATTCGTACAGGAGTATTTGCCTTAGTTGCAAATAAATCTATGACTGTAGTGGATCACATGAAGGTCAAGATTATGAAAACATTTTAGATGCAATCAAACACCTTGAGGGAATGAAGAGCTGAGATGGAGGGTCAGGATTAGGGTCTCAGTGACACGATGGCTAATTGAGATAACATCATCCATAATGAGAATACTCTATTTCCTACTTGGATGAATAACTCAAATTCACTGCCATCCATGAGATGCCAACTCATAGAGACTTATAGGACTGGGTAACACGGCCCTTGTGAGTTTCTGAACTGTCAACTTTTTACAGGAGTAGAAAGCCCTGTCCTTTTCCCACAGAGCAGTTGGTGATAACCCAGCTTGTACCCACTATGCCACCAGTTACTGGGATCTTCAAAGTTTATGAGCACCCCGCTAAGGTATAACTATTGGTCTCCCTCTGTTCAGAGGAAACAACAGTGGTGGAAATTGAAGATACATGAAAATAATTAAGTCAATGGATTGATAAACTACTTGAACATCCGTGTCCATGACTCTGAGACATGAAGGATATAGGGCCCGGTACCACTAGCAACTGCTTTGAAAAGGATCATATCAGAAGGTCCTGGTTAGATTAGAAAGAAAATGTAGGACAAAACTCAAAATCTTAAAAAAAACAACTATATGGTAGTTACATAATCTGGTCTAAATTTGAGAGGATTATGAGTGATGGGGTGGAGTCTAGTCTGTCAATCAGATCATAGCCAATGAGGCCTCTGTGCGGGCATGGTCTTTTCCTGAGAATTCTGGGAAATCTTGTATTCCTTCTTGGAGGAGGGAGTCTCTCTCTCTCTCTCTCTCTCTCTCTCTCTCTCTCTCTCTCTCCTCACTCCCTTGGAGACTTTCTACTGACAAGACACATGGCATTACACTGATAGACCCTCTGCCCCGGGAACTGGAGGAGCCATGTGGAAACCTGTGCCAGCACTGAGATGCTTACAACGCCACTGGTTCCAAAGACTTTCTACCCACTGGCCTGTGATCTTCGTGCATTTGGCATCATTGCATGTATTTTGTGATTCTGAAGAGGACTTTATAGATTGATATCAGACATATGGGCTAATATCAGACTTATAGGCTTGGACTGGACTGGGTTGGGATGCTTTCTTATTGTACAATTACCTTTTATATAAACCTCTGTCTTATACTCATATGAATTTCTTTCTATTTGTTTCTCTATTCTACCTGGACTAATACATTTGAGGTTTACTGGAAGGATAGTGAATGGTGGAATCCCAGAGACTAAGGCCCTTAATCACCCCCGAGGCTCAATTTTCAGCCAAACAATAAGACTGAAAGGGAAACAATAAACCTAAGGAAGTTAGCTCATTTCTTTAAAAATCAACCATTTGAGATCAGAAGGGTGGCATTCACCCAAGGCCCAAGTTCTAATGGATTAGGAAAGGAGGAAGGGAAAGAGAACGCTTCAGGACAGAGTAGTTTAGGTGCTGGTACCTTGTGGGGGTTCCATCAGTGAGATGAAACAAAATGTGTATTAATTGTTGAATGGAGAACTCCTCTGCTCTGTAACCCTTCACTGTAAATTCACAATAAAAATTTAAACAGAAAAAAAATGCAATTTTTATGCAGACTTTTTGAAGCTCCTTCACGTAATGCAACCATCACATAATGTAACCATCATCTTACCTGACACCCTTCTGCTATTGCTTCATCAGCCCATGCAGCTACTTGAATCAGGGGAAGCCTTCAGTCTAACATCCAACCTATGGATTTGGAAAATACCTACTGGGTCAACTGTGTGAGCTCGTTCCTTCATGTGACCCCCCGGAGAGATACCTGTATAAACTTCACTGGTTTTGCTTCCTAGGAGAGTGGAACTTAAGAAAGATATGCACAACAAAATGCCTAGCCACATCTTTTTGTTGTTGCTCCACGTATTCATTTATTCAGCCTCTTTGTTGAGCATCTTCTGTGAGCACGGCTGTGATGGACAGGAAACATGCTGATTTCTCTGGTTCTCTTTAACAGAAGTGTGCCATTTCCTCCGTACTCAGGGAAAGTACAACCACATCACATGTTGAGTAATTATTAGAGATGAATACAATACAAAACTAACTCCACACATGCCACCGTGCAATAATGTTTTGCCCTTGAAACACCATAGTGATGCTAGCTGGATCCAAAGCAGATCAAAGAAGGTACTTAAACTAGCACCCTTAGTAACTGTCATCGCAAATTGAGTTTGGTACATGTGATTCTGAAAAGCTGTACCTGAAGCAAATATATATCAAATCTTATTTTCCATTGATGCTAATCTTAATAGGAGAGACATCTTTCTATGTGTCCTAAAGTAATATGGTTTATCATCTCTTCCAAATAAGATGAAAACCAAACAAACAGCAACACGGTTTGCGCTTCCACCTAAAGAAAAGAAAATAGCAAAGGAAGTGTAGGAAACGACAGTTTGCAGGGCATCGACCAAAGGAGACGATCCCTACAATCGACCCAGTTTACTCTCTTGAGCTAATCTGCAGATGCTGACACAGGGAGTGGGGGCTCAGGATGGAATTGGTGGGCTGCTCCAGTGACAAAAGAGAACTGAGCATTCAGGTGGACACAGGAAGCTAGAGATCTAGGCTAGAGTGTCAAAGAAGAGGGAGTCCAAGAGAAATAAAAATAAATCCCCTAAGGATTTCAACAGAATATTGGAATATGTGTGAGAAATTTACCTGAAACTAGAGGAAGAATCATCTGAAAAATTAAAGAGGATGACGCTCAGAACTCACACCAGACTGGAATTCGTTCCTTTTTCCATCTGCTGAGCTCGGCAGACTAATAATAGCTGGAACCTCGGTGGGATACCATGAGAAGCTGATCTTACTAGTGAGAGTACAAAATGAAGTACTGCCCGGGATTGGCCTAACAAATGATCAAAGGAAGACTCTCTAATTTTAGTCCTTTTTTTTGGTACTAAATAGTTTAATTCCCAGAACAAAGCTAAGAATATATAGAGAGATAAAAATATATAGCACTCTAAAGGATTCAATCCATAACATGAAGAAAACAATCACAGCTTCTGTCCCCAAACTGACACGTCAAAACTAAATTTCAAAAAGTTCATGCAATATCCCATTATCCCTTAATTTCTTTATTTCAACAAATTTTTGAAACCCCCTGGTATGTTAGAATTAGCAAGGCATTAAAATATTCTTTCTGAATGCGCCACATAGTAAAGGAAATTCAGTAGGGACATAGCCTCAAGCTGCCTTCAAAGAGTCAAAGTGACTTTCTAGAAAGACCACTTATAATGTATGAGATAAGAAAACTCACTGGGTACGGTTACCGCCACATTAGACTTTTCGGAAGAAGAAATCGGTGAATCAAAGGAAGCCGAATGGAAACAGCCAAAATGAACTTAGGGGAGAAACAAAAAGAACAGAACATAATTATGCTGCAAAACTTATGTAAGCAGCCCAATGTATGTTGGTCCTTGAAATAGAAAGAAAATAGGCAGAACAGAAACACTGTTTGAAGAAAAAAGATGACTAATTACGTTTTAAATTCTAATAATTAAAAAAGTATCAAAGTAGCTATATTTATTGTTAAGTGCTTGTGAGATTCTTTCTTAAGAAGCATAAAAACAATTTCACAAAGATATACTCAAATCTAAGCCAAACCCACTGTCACCGAGTCACTTCAAACTTAAGACAACCCTATCAAAGGATTCCGAGGCTGTGAATCTCTGCAGGTGCCGACAGCTTCATCTTTACAGTGGAGTCGCGGGCGGGTTGGCGGCCTCTGATCTTGTAATTAGACCAATGCTAACCCGCAATGTCAACGGGGGGTTCTTTATGCGCACAACGACATACCATAATGAAATGGTTCAAATGTGACAAGAGAAAATCTTAAAACTAATCCGAAGAACCGGCACATTTCATACACAGGAACGAAGATAACACTGACCGCACAGTGCTCATCAGAAAGGGAGAACAGTAAACCAGGGGGCAGTGTAACAGCATCCGCGAACTGTGGGTGAACAGTGCTGTCAACCTAGAAATCTACAACCACCCAAACCGAAAGTGGGATGACGACAGTTTCGGAAGTACAAAAACCGAGAGGCTAATTCTCTGGAGACGCACACTCTGTCTTTCAGCCAGAAGGAAAATCATCCCGAATGCAAATATAAGAGGGTAGGTCAAGAAGGTGTTGCTACAAAATAATGGAAACCTTTATTAAACAAAAATGTCAAAGTGTGAAACTATTTGCCCCCAACATAACCTCTACCTGTGGTTATATGGTTCTGACGGTAATATTTGCATCTCTCTCATTCTTGCATGGAGAATTGTGTGCTCTTGGATTTATACCAAATCAAGAGGGGGGTTGTCACAGCCTTGGGGATTAACATCGTGTCCCTCTTCGGTGTTCTTTTAGTTTGGAAGCAAGAAAGGAAAGTCCGAAGGAGGGAAACGATGACTGCTGTGCAGACAGTGCAAGGTTGCCCAATGAAATTCTTATAGGACAGCACTTGGGACACTCCAACAATGAGTAGGTATAGTGTTATGAGGGCGGGGGGGAGGGGGATACCTAGGTGGAAGTTTCTTACCCTCTTTCCATCCATGCAGTTTTACATTTTCTAAGTGTTTCTTCCTAATAGGATCCAGTGGTCATCTTGTATCTTTCCAGAAACGCTATCAAGATTGTCCCTTGGCGCACACACGCTCCCACAAGCAGGAACTATAGCTTTCTACACCAAGCTCTCTGAAGCCCCTCTCTGATTGGTCCTTATTTTGGAGGCACCCTAAGAACACCAGGAGAACTTAGTCACTGAGATAACTGGTCTGCAACCGTCCACGGACCACAAAGATTTGTTTAAACATGTTTGGGGAGGAATAAATCCGTACATTGGCTCAATCTCAATTTTAAAAAATGTGTTAATGCTGTGTGTGTGTGTGTGTGTGTGTGTGTGTGTGTGTGTGAACCCTAAGAGAAGATTCCTTCTTGATTCCATATGGCCATCGATTCCATCTTGATTCATGATACCCCCATTGGACAGCGTAAAACTGTTCAGTGAGTGTAATGGGAATAAAAACCAGAATGCAGACACCTGGCTCCCAGAATCATAGAACAATGCATTCCTGCACGTTGTTGGATTTCATAAAGGAAGTAATAGGAAGTTGAGACAGGTCTGCATGGAAGGACACTGCGTGTCAATGCTCATAAACCTTATATAAAACGCTATACCCATAATCCTTTGCTATCTGCATAAGCTTGGTTCTAAGACCCCAAGCGAAATCTGTGGATCCTCAAGTCTCTCATATAAAATGTATCATATTTGCAAATTTGTGTACTTTAAATCATCCCTAGATTACTTGTACTAGCTAATATAATACAAATACTATGTAAATTGCATTTTAAGCTCCCCCATAGCTTTAGGATATTGCTTTGAACATTTAATTGCTTTTAAGGAACCATTTATTCGAAAGAAGTAAGGGCACATACAACACAAGCAGCAAAGGAACATGATATGAGGCCGGAATTGCTCAACGTGCTGAAGAGACGAGGATCGTTCAACGGAGAGAAGCTGCTGACTGTGAGCTGGCATCAACTCCGTGGCAGTAAATTTGGTTTAGCTTTGGACAGTAGCATGTGTCTACAGTTCATCTGTGCAGAAGCAGTGTAGTGCTGATGGAGAGACAGGTTGAGGTTTTATTTTCTGGAATGTTTTTCTGGATATTTTAAGTTTAACATTGGTTGAATTTGCAGATGCAGCACCCCCAGGTACAGAGACCCAGATGTATTATCTCTTACAAATAGATAATGATAAGTTAAAAATATACGCTGTGTGTCCAAAAGCAATCCCTGATTTTTAAAATGACTTACAGATGATAGCTCAACAGAAGAGACACAAATGATGCTGAAAAATGCACAACTAATTCCAAGGCAGGGCAGAAGCACAAGAAAAAGAGAACAAAGGAAATAGATAAAAATAAACTAACAGCAATATAAAAAGAACAAAACAAAAGCCGGCCATAGAATAGACTTACATAAAACTTTATAAATAAGAACATTAAGCTTACAAAGTAAAGAAATCACAACTAATAGGCAACATTTTTCTCATTTCATTTACAAACAGGGATCCATTTATGGACTGCACCCAAGGAACACAGTGCACGCACAAAGACAACTCGAGAAAAAAAGTGCAAGGATCGGAAAGCATAGGCCCTGCTGCTGTTGCGAGGAGCCATTGATGCGGCCCCTACCCATAGCAGCCCTGTGTACAGCAGGATGAAACACTGCCCCGTCCTGCCCCATCCTCACACTCATTCCCATGCCGAAGCCCAGTGATGCAGCCACTGTGTCAATTGAGGGCCTTCCCCTTTTCTCGCTGTCCTTCCACTTGATCAAAGTGGATTTCCTCTTCCAGGGACTGATGTCTCCTGATATGTCTCAAATATGTACCCTGTTTCCCTGAAAGTAAGACATCCCCCCCAAAATAAGACCTACTTGCAGTTTTGCCTCTCGCTGAACGATAAGGCATCCCCCGAAAATAAGACCTCCCCGAAAATAAGGCCCCCCGAAGCTACTGTAACTCTGGACTCTGGACCTTAGTGGCGGGAGCCACCACGCAGCTCACTGTTGGCCACAGCGCAGAGACAGGAAGTACGAGGTCTCTTTTTAAAAAATATTTTGTTGGGGGGGTCATACAATTCTCATCACAATCCATACATCCATCCATTGTGTCGAGCACATATGTACATTCGCTGCCCTCATCATTCTTAAAACATTTTCCCTCCACCTCAGCCCTTAATATCATTTGCTCATTTCCCCCCTCTCTCCCTCCTCCCCCATGAACCCTTCATAATTCACACATTATTATAGTTTTGTCATAAGTTACACTGTCCAACGTCTCCTCCCACCCTCTTCTCTGCTGCCCCCCCCCCACGGAGGAGGAAATACATAGATTCTTGCAATCGGTTCCCCCTTTCCACCCCACGTTCCCTTCACCCTCCAGGACTCACCCCTTTCACCACTATTCCTGAAGGAGTCATCTTTCCTGGATTCCCTGTGTTTCCAGTTGCTATCTGTACCAATGTACATCCTCTGGTCTAGCCAGATTTGTAAGGTAGAATTGGGATCATGATAGTAGGGGGTAGGAAGCATTTAAGAACTAGAGGAAAGTTGTATGTTTCATCATTGCTACCATGCAGCTGATTGGCTCATCTCCTCCCCTTGACCCTTCAGCGAGGGGGTGTCCAATTGCCTACCGATGGGCTTTAGCAAATGTGGTGAAGAGAGCTAATGGTGCCCAGCTATCAAAAGATATAGCATCTGGGATCTTAAAGGCTTGAAGATAAACTAGACATCAAAGAACTAAAAATCAGATCAGTGGGTGCCCACCTTCCTGATACGATCACTGAAGACAAACGTGTGCATAAGCAAAGGTGGTGAAGAAAGCTGATGGTGCCAGGCTATCAAAAGATATAGTGTCTGGGGTCTTAAAGGGTTGAAGATAAACAAGTGGCCAACTAGCTCAGAAGAAACAAAGCCTACATGGAAGAAGCACAACAGTATGTGTGACCCCGAGCTGTCAAAGGGATCAGGTATAAAGCATCAAAGAACAAAAAATATCATTGTAAAGGTGGGTGAGTGTAGAGTGGAGACTCAAAGCCCATCGATAGGCAAAGTCTCTTTTAATAAAACAATAAGCAATAAATGTGTACCATATTCTTCTTCATGGAAAAACAAAACAGCCCCTGAAAATAAGACATAGTGCATCTTTGGGAGCAAAAATTAATATAAGACACTGTCTTATTTTTGGGGAAACAGGGTAAGATGAAGTTTTGCCACCCTTGCCTCTAAGGAGCACTCAGCTTAACATCCTTCAACACAGATCAGTGTATCATTTTAGCAGTCCATGGTATTTTCAATATTCTTTTCCAGCACCATAATTCAAATGCACCAATTCTTCTTCTGTGTCCCTTATTCAATATCCAACTTTCATATGCATCTGAGGCAACAGAAAATACCATGATTAAGTCACACCTTAGTCCTCTAAGTAACCTTTTTGCTCTTCAATACTCTAAAGAGATTTTTCTCAGGAGATGTACCTAATGAAGTATGTTTTTTGATCTCTTAACTGCTTCTTCTATGAGTATTGATTGCAGATTCAAGTAAGGCAAAATCCTTGACAATTTCATGTTTTTCTCCATTTATCATGATGGTACCTCCTGATCCAGTTGTGAGAATTTTGATTTTCTTTACATTGAGTTGTCATCCAGCCTGAAGGCTGCAATTCTTGATCTTTATCAGCAAGCGACTTAAGCCCTCCTCACCACTCGGCATTTTCAATTGCTTCCTATACACGAGAAAGTTAGACATTGAATAAGGAAAACTAAAGAATGCATTTGAATTGGGGTGCTGAACAAAAATATTGAAAGTACCACAGACTACCAAGAGAACAAACAAGTCTATCTTGGAAGAAGTGTGGCCAGAGTGCCTGCCCCTTAGAGGAAAAGAATGCTGGTCTTCACCTCCTGTACTCTGGAGATGTCAGGAAAGTTCTGTCCCTGGAGAAGAACATCATGCTTTGTAAAGAAGAGAACAGTGAAAGAAAGGCCCTCGTGGAGGATTGACACAGAGCTGCAACCCTGGGCTTGAGCAAAGGAATGTGTGAGAATGGCTCAGGACCGGGTAAGGTTCCCTTCTGTTGTGCATACAGTTCCTATGGTTCCGAGTGGACTGGACGGCTCCTCCCAACAACCACAAGCTCTTGAGCTGACTCTGACTCAAGGTGACTCCATGTGTCCAGAGTAGAACTGATCCTTCAGGTTTACAAGGGCCTCCTGGAAGCTGATTCGCTGGCTTGTCTTCTGTGCATCTTTGGTTAGGTTCAAACCATACACCTTTCAGCTGCTAGGGAAGAGTTTAAATCTGTCATAAACTCCACAGAGATACACTAGCTATATGACTATCAGACAAGGTAATTTTAGAGAAAAGATCATTCATAGGAGTAAAAAATAATTTAACAATAATAATTCTAAAAGATGTGAAAGTTTTTTATCTAAAACAGTCAGAGCATTGCACAGACAAATTAATGGTTACATACCTATATATTTTCATATACATATATTCATGAGTCAGAAGGTTTAATATTGCTAAAATGTACATTGTCCCATGGTTGACCTACGGAGTCCATTCAATCTCAGTAATCCAAATCCCAACCGGTTTTTTTTTAATAGTAATTTCAACATTCATTCTGAAATTTCATATGAAATCACACAGGACTCATAATAGCCAAGGCAACTTTAAACAAGAATAATGCATAAGGAAAAATATCAATATGTAATTTTAAACCCTATTATCAAGACTGTAATGTATAAAACAGAGTGCATATATTGATCCACACATATTTGGATAATAGAGTTTCAAGAGAGTTCCAAAAATAATTTACTACAGAGTGGTCTTTTGAACAAAAGATTCTGTAACAATCAGACTTTTTATGCCAAAAAAAGAGACTTAAATCTTGTGCCATATACAAAAGTAACTGAAAATGCATGATATACTTAAATGTAAAACAAAACTATAAAACTTGTAGAAGAAAATCATTCTTAGTTTGAATGAGTGAAAGCATTCTTATATATGAGACTAAATATAGGATAAATGAAAAAACAAATTGATAAATTTAACTGTTTCAAACTTAAAAACCTCTGCTTTTTGAAAAAGAGGATGCAGAAAATGAAAAAAATGAAACAAATAACATTTAAATGTGAAGTTTTACTTTTAAAGTATATTATCTGACAAAACATTGAACCCAATGTAAATATTTCAAAGCAAAAATAGAAGCTAAATTGACAGAACATAATCCAATTTTTAAAAAATGAGTGAAAAATCTGAAGACTTATCACTAAAGAAGATAAGGCATGAAAAAAGATCAATAACCTCAGACTTCTGCCTGCTCAACGTGTGTGCAGAATAGAAGTACACTCCACAGGGTTCTCTGGTGTGTGCTCATTTGGAAAGAGCTCGGCAGACCTCTCTTCTGAGCCGTCCCTGGGTGAGTTCAAATCAGCAGCCTTTCAGTTCGGAGTGGAGTGCTTAAATATGTGCAATACCCAGCAATGCTTCACCAGCTGTTAGGAAAATTCAGCTTATAATCATAGTAAACACACACACACACCACCCCCCAATTATTAGAATTGTTAAAATTTAGAAAGACTGGCCATGTCAAGTGTTGGCAAAGGTGGAAACTCGTACACAGCTTGTGTCATGTAGAGTAGTAAAACTAATTTGAAGACAATTAGGTAGTTTTTGTTGTTGCTTTTAAGCTAACCAAGTATCTACCGTATAATCCAGTTGTAGTCTGGGTACTTTAGAGAAACAAATCCACAGAAACTCATCTATAAGAGAGAGTTTTATAAAAAAGTTAAGTGCACATCAAGAAAATATTCCAACCCAGTGCTGCCCAAGCCCTCAAGTCCAACATTAGCCCAATAACCCAAAGGTCTGACACCAATCCACAAAGTCCTCTTCTATCTCAAAAAACACACACTATGATGCTGACTGCAGGTGGAAAGCCGAATCAGTGAATGTGTAAGCATCTCAGCACTGGCAGGGGCCTCCACACAGTTGCTCCAGCACCCAGGGCTGCATCAGGGTAGGTCTATGCAGCTTCTCTTAGGGATGTCTTGCAGGAAGTGACCCTTGCCAGCTGAAGCAGGGAACTGGTTAAGGCAGGTGCACCCTGGTCCGACCATCAGAAAGCAAGAGACCCGAGAACTCTAAAGGCAAGGCTCACAGAGCCATTTATCCCTCCGCCCTTCAATTAACCCCACATGTGTTTATCGGCCAGGTTGGCACAATAAACTAACTACCTCACCAGTCAATCTCATTCTACTTATTCACCCAAGAGAAATGAGAGCATACATGTCCATGAAGACTAATTCACAAGTGCTTGTAAAGCTTTGTTTGTAATGGGCAAAACCCGGCAATAACACAAGTGTCCAACAACAGGTGATGGGATAAACAAAGTATGACATATCTACATACTAAAATACTGCACGGCAATGAAAAATACTAAGTGATCAAGGCACGCTACACTATGCATGAGTCTAAAATTAATTATGCTCAGCAAAAGAAGGCAGACTAAAGAGAAATGCATACTGTTTCAATTCTGTTTTGATTAATTCTAGGAAATGTAACTATTGTATATTAATAAAAAGTAGATCCATGGTTACCTGAGCACTGGGAGCAGGACCAGAGGAGAATCAGGAGGCAGGTGCTCTGCAGATGCACCATGAGACTGTCGGGATGATGGACATCTTCCCATTGTGCGGGTGGTTTCCTTGCTGTGTACATCTGTAAGAACTTATCCAATTCTATATTATTTTCTTTTTTAAAATCATTTTATGTGGGGCTAATAAAATTCATAACAATCCATAAAGCACATTTATATATTCATTGCCCTCATCATTCTCAAAGCATTTGCTCTCCACTTAAGCCCCTGACATCAGCTCCTCATTTTTCCCCTCCCTCCCCCTCCCCCTCCCTCATGAACCCTTGATAATTTATAAATTATTATTTTTTCATATCTTACACTCTGATGTCTCCCTTCAGCCACTTTTCTGTTGTCCATCCCCCAGGGTGGAGGTTATATGTAGATCCTTGTTACCAGTTCTCCCTTTCCAACCTACCTTCTGTCCACCCTCCCGGTATCGCCACTCACACCACTGGTCCTGAAGGGTTCATCTGCCCTGGATTCCCTGTGTTTCCAGTTCCTATCTGTACCAGTGTACATCCTCTGGTCTAGCCAGATTTGTCAGGAAGAATTGGGATCATGATAGTGGGGGTGTGGGGGATGGAAGAAGTATTTAGGAACTAGAGGAAAGTGGTATGTTTCATCGTTGTTACACTGCACCCTGACTGGCTCATCTCCTCCCTGTGACCCTTCTGTAAGGGGATGCCCAATTGCCTACAGATGGGCTTTTTTGGGTGTCCACTTGCACTCCCTCTCATTCACACTGATATGATTTTTTTATTCTGATGATGCCTGATATCTGACCCCTTCAACACCTCGTGATCGCACCGGCTGGTGTGCTTCTTCAATGTGGGCTTTGTTGCTTCTGAGCTAGATGGTCGCTTGTTTACCTTCAAACCTTTAAGACCCCAGATGCTATATCTTTTCATAGCTGGGCACCATCAGCTTTCTTTACCACATTTGCTTATGCACCTGCTTTGTCATCAGTGATCGTGTCGGGAAGGTGAGCATTATGGAATGCCAGTTTAATAGAACAAAGTGTTCTTGCATTGAGGGAATACTTGAGTGGAGGACCAATGTCCATCTGCTACCTTAATACGAAACCTATACATATACGCACATAGAATCTATTTCCACATCCTCATCTTATTTATATATATTTACATATGTACATGCCTTTCTTTAGACCTCTATATATGCCCTTTGCCTCCTAGCGCTTTCTTCTATTTCGTTTTACTTTCCTCTTCTCCCACTATCATGTTCAGCCTTCATTTGGGTTTCAGTAATTCCTCTCGGTTACATTACCCTTAGTCACGCCCTACCAGGCCTCCTACTCCCTCCTCACCACCGATTTGGATCACTTGTTGTTCCCTTGTCCCTGGGTTTGTTAACACCACTTCCTTTTCCCCCACTTCCCCCTGTCCCATGTCCCCCCAGAACTGTCGGTCCCTTTGTTTTCTCCTCCAGATTGTTCATATAGCCTATCTTATTTAGACAGACCTGTAGAGATAATAACATGCACAAAAACAAGACAGAGCAAAACCAAGCAACAAAAGAAAACAAAACAACAGCAACAAGCCAATGACAAAACAAAACAAAACAAAAACAACAATACAACAACAAAAAAGAAAAGTTTGTAGTTACTTCAAGGACTGTTTGTTGGCCTTTAGGAGTGTTTTCCAGTTGAGTCTGTTGGGGTGCCAAGCCCTGGCCCCAAAGTCTATTTTTGGTATTACCTGGGGACTTCATTGCTCTGTTCCCCTTGCTGTTCTATTCCACGCCCTTAGAAGTTTCACAGGGGCAGAAATCTGAATGGCCAATAAACATATGAGGAAATCTTCCCGATCTTTAGCCATAGGAGAAATGCAAATTAAAACAACAATGAGGTACTACCTAACACCCTCAAAGACAGCCCAATTCAAAATATCAGAAAGCAACAATTTTTGGAGGGGCGGTAGGGAGAAAGGAGGTCTCATCCACTGCTGGTGGACCTGTAAGTATGTACAGCCACTATGGAAATCGATCTGGCGATGTCTAAAACAAATAGAAATTGAGTTACCATATGACCCAGCAACCCCCCTACTGGGCATATATCCAGAAGAGGCAAGAAACAAACCACAGTCAGACATCTGTGCTCCAGTGTTCATTGTGGCACACTTCATAATTACAAGGAGTTGGAAGCAACCCAAATTTCCATCAACTGTGGAACATACATGCAATGGAGTACTACACATCGCTTAAAAAGCAGTGATGAACATATGAAGCACATCTTTGCATGGGAAGTACTGGAGGAAATCATGCTAAGCGAAGTAAACCAAGCACAAAAGGACAAGTACAACATGAGTCCGCTGAGGTAAGCTTTAAAAAAAATGCAAAAGGGACATAGGGAAAAGACTACTGCATACAAACAGTCCTGGGATGAGGACCAGGTAGTATGGCAGGGGCCAGACCAAATCCAGGGATACATATGGTAGCCAACTGAAAAGGAGTGGGGGGGAGGAAAAACATTAAAAAAGAAATGGGTAGCGGGAGCACAGGGCACTAACCCACCCAAGGGGAGGGTATTGTTTATATCTCCATAGGGAAAGAGGGACCAGACTTCAACCCAGTGCTCCAAGATATGAATGCAACATGCCGGCATGGAGTAGGGAACTGGTGGAGAGATCTAAGGGGCCAGCCCCAATCCCAACTACATGGGCACCTGCCCCCTGATCAGAGCACTTGGGAGCAAATGAAGGGGGAGGAAGAGAGAGTGGAGCACAATCTGGCCCACAAAGCCTTAAGGACGATATTCCGATATTCCCGCTCAGAGCAGCCAATCCACAGAGAAGACCACATGGCCGTCCCCACTATGAGACACGACATCCCTCACTAACCCATAGCCCTACAGGGGACCACACTGGAGACACAGTGTGGGAACTGCACCCGATCTGATCCCACCACACCGAGCCAATTCTATATTTTAGGTGTGTTCAGCTTATTTGAAGTAAAAATAATTAATATAATTTTTAAGAATAAGCCTATTTGGAAATGCAATCCCCTTTTAAAACTATTCACTTCAATGGGCTAATAAAACAATATTCTGATGCAATATTGATCAAATTGTCCAAAATAAGCCGCAGGATATGAATGTTAAACAGCTATGCTTGTTGTTCTGGTTGGCACAGAGCTAGGCAGCCTGAAGGAAAAACAGTGACAGCTTAGCTGAGGAGAACTCAGTGGACCGACAAGTCCCGACGCACTAACAGTGTCCCTCAGAACTGTTTTATAGTGGGCGGAAAGGCAGTTTTTTGTGGTGCCTCGGTGTGTATTTTTCAGCACTTGGGAGGCCCAGCTGGCTTCCAGCAGGCACAGGTGGATCTGGCCCGAGGGCAGATGGGCACGGAAGACAAGCGCCAGAAGCAGAACGGGCAGCATAAATCAACCATACATGAAGAAGAGGAGAAATGCGTGGAGGAAGTGATGCTTCCTTCAGTCACAATGCCCCGTGTGTTGCGGGGAATATCCTGTGGTGTCTGGAATCCTGTGAGGGCTGGAGCGTTAGCCATGAAACCTGAGAGGTGTGGAATCCTCGGCCTTATCATGAGAGATATAAAGCCACATTCTTATACTTGCTTCTTTCTTTGTGCTTATATACTCAGCCACCGTTTGAAAGACAGCACAAAGCCAGGTGGCACATAGTTACCTTGAACTGGGAACCAGGATCCTTTGGTTCGGCTCCTGTATTCTTTATTATCCTCAATCTTGTTTTCTGCCTGCTCTCTTATTTTACTTTTCTCGTTCCTCAATTGTCCACTTCTTTCCAATCTGCTTTCAGCTGTATCTGTACAAAGCAGGGGACACATCAATATGGGGCGATAACTTCTGTCTTTAGCAAACATTTACTAAATAGCTGTTATAGTCCAGAAGCCACGAAAGATGAAGAGTTACCTTTGCCTCCCAAGTAGTGGGGCAGGGGGGGGGGGTGTACGGGGGTACGGGAGAGATGGCGTTAGAGCTGCTCTTGGAAGAAAAGCAGGAGTTTGTCAGGCGGACCAGAATGGTGTAGCAAGAGAGATGGAGGCATTTTGTGTAACAAGGCAAGTGAGAATAAGGATGTTTCTGTAATTAACAGTGCGAAATCCAGAATGGCTGGAATGTCGGAGGAGGATGGCTTGGTGGTTCAAGGAGTCTTTTGGGTACTGACGTAATAGATTAGACACAATGAGTGCTAATAGAACGAGGGTCTTGGACAAGTCTGAAAGCTGTGCCCCTCCCCATCCCCCTTTTATTCCTCCAAAAATAAAGGTCGTGTGTGACTGAGTCATTGCCAAGCTTACCTTCCACTCTATGCACTCATGCCATTCCCACTTCTAAGTAGCGGAGGCTCTGGCTTCCCACAACACCTATGTGTCCAGCCATCAGCCGACAGGATCACTGTGCTCTTTGAGAATATGGATTAGGAACATCCACTCACATAAAACAGAATCCATAAGCAAATCCCTCCGCTGAAGCAAGAGTAAATTTTGGCTGAAAGCCTGGTCTTTAGATGTAGTCAAGGATAAAGAAGGGTGATCCACAAAGTTCACATCTTCAACAAGCAATGCAGTAAAAGGAAGTAATGGATTTGATGTCCACACGACCTTGCCAGCACTGTTAAATGATATTCAAAATGCAACAGGCATACAATATAGATCATTGTTCTCTCTGCCATGTCCTCCTTCTCCTTGCTCTTAGGGAGGGTAGAAGGATTCAGCAGGAGACTCACAAAGGCCCGCCTGCTGGTAGAGAGCTTTATTTATAGGCTGGGTGGGCCCACGGCAAGGGACCCATCTTGTGGTCCCAAGCAACTAGCTTGCTGGGCTACAACTGCGAATTACACGTGTAACAACTAAGAATTTCAAACTCCCACTTGAAAGGAGAGAAACCTGAGGTTGAAGAAAGGAAGTCCAGATTGAGTCATGAAGTAAGTGGGTGATCCCTTAGTTTAACAACGAACGTTTTCCAGGAGCCAGGGTGAAAGAAAAACAAAAATAAGCCTAGCCAAAGAGTCGATTATAATTCTGCTGGGCTTTCCCATCTGCCCCTTACTGGCTGAGCAACACTCAGCAAGAAAGCTGTTGTCTCTGCCTATCTTTGCCACATGGGAAAGGTCATTTACACTGCAAAAGATCGCTGCGTGGATGGGAGGTAACCTATGTGAAGGGCTTGGCTTAGGACCTGGTATGTACCATGTACTCATCCAGTGAGGCAAAATAATAATGTCTCCATTGCATAAGGTCTAGTTCATGTCCTTTTGGTGATCCATGATAAAGTCACGTTGCATGAGGACAGTCATGAAGTTAACAGGTATACGATTAGACTTAAAACTACCTTTGAAAATCACTGAGAAAGCTTCAATGGTAACAACGAACACATTCCTTAGTAACTTCAATAGAGCCGACTTCTTCCCATTGTCTTCAATCAGCAATGTGCGAGATTTGTTTGATCAGCCATTATAATGTGGTTGGTTTATGCTCTGAGATCATACCCTGCACAAACTTGGGTGTTTAGCAAGGTGATCAAGCAGAAGAAAAGCAGATGCTCACATTCTTGCTGGGATGCATGCTCTCTAAGAAGGAAAGTGCCTCTCTAATTCCCTGATTTGAAATGCTGCCACAGCTGGAAACATCACTGCAAGTCCTCACTCACCTACGCCAAGGAATTTGGCCAACTGGCTGTCAGAGATCCGTACTTGTGCCCATTCCAAAGAATGGTGGCCACAGAATGCAGAAAGTACAGACTATTGTCAACATGGCATGCAAGTAAATTGATGCTGCAGATCATTCAACAAGTTGCAGCAGTGCATCCACAGGATGCTGACAGCATTTTAAGCTGTATTCAAAAGAGGATGAGGCATGAGGCATATCACTGCAGATGTCAAATGACTAAGAGCAGAGCATACCAGAAAGATAGTTACTTGTGTTTTATCGACTATGGAAAGGCACTGGACTGTATGGATCATCACAAACTATGAGCAACAATGAAATTATGGAAATTCCAGACTACTTGACTGTGCTCACAAGGAACCAGCACTTGGACCAAAAGGCTGCCATTCAAGTAGAAAAGGGAACTAGCACATGATTTAACAATCAGGAAAAGTTTGCCTCAGAGTTGTATCCTTTCACCATACTTATAAATCTGTGGACTAAATACATGATCAGAGAAGCCAGATGATAAGAAGAAGAATTCAGCATCAGAATTGGAGGAAAGCCTATTAACACTATGTGATATGCAGTTGACACAACCTTACTTGCTTGAAGCAATTGCTAATGAAGTCCAAGAACCGCAACCTTCAGTATGGTTTACAGCTCACTGTAAAGGAGAAACTGAAATCCTCACGATTGCCCCAATAGGCAACATCATGGCAAATGGAGAAAAGACAAGTTGTCGAGGATTTCATGTTGCTTAGATGCACAGTCAACTCATAGAAGCAGCAGTCAAGAACACAAGTGATGTGTTGCCCTGGGTCAGTCTGTTGCACAAGACCTCTTTAAAGTGTGGAAAAGCAAGGATGTCCCTTTGAAGATTCAGGGAGGGTTTTTGAATGCAATGAGCTTAACAAACCTAAATATTTTAGAAAGTCCATTCAGGTAGTCCTTTATTAATTCATAAAGAACATGAAGGTGCCAAATATATGCCATAAACTCTGCTTATATATGAAAATTATCACAAGTAAAAGCAAGGGCATTAGAGCATCACACAAAACCATGCAGTTATTTATTTAAAAAGGAAGGGAAGATGGAAGAGAAAGAGAAGGGAATATGATATTGATTTTCCTCCATGAAATACGGGAAAATGATATTCAGAGTCAATATGATGCTCTGAGTCAAGGAGCTTACCCATGACCACACAGATAGTGAATCTCATAGTCAGGTTATGAATGCCAGGCTTTCTGCTGCCTTGCCTTAATCAATTCTCAAATCATGGCCAAGTTCAGTAAACACTTGCAGGAGATAGTGAGGAAAATAGAACAACAAAAGAGTAAGGAGGTGTTCTATAGTTGTTATAGTTTATGTCAACTTGACGGTGCTGATGTGGAGGAGCCCAAAGGTCGAAGTTGTTAAGGCTTGGGGTGTGATCCCATAAAGTCCGCAGTTCAAAACCATAGTCAGTCCTTGGGAGAAAGATGAGGTTTTCCACTCCCATAAAGGTTGAGAGTCTCTGAAGCCTATCGTGGCAGTTCTACTCTGTCCTAGAGGCTCACTGTGAGTCAGAATTGACTCATTGCCAAAGCAAGCAAGCCAGCCTGTTACCATGTTGGTTCTAATTCATGTGACTGTTCAGGACAGAGCAGAACTCCCCCATAGGATTCCCAGGCTACAGTGAGTGAGTGTAGGGCAAGTGCTTCCCTGGAAGAACCACCACCTAAAGCTCCCACATATCCAAATGGAAATTAATATCAGTCCCATTTTTTTTGTTTCTAAAGCATATGATGGCAGCAGACTGTTATGGAAAAGAAATCGGATTTGGGATTACAAGCCCCAGTGGTGCCTCTTACTTCTGAGTGTAAACTTCAGAAGACGATGTAACCTCAACTCCTTCTTTTCCTCATCTGTAAAAAGAAAGTAATAATAGTGGCTGGGGCTGAGGCCCTAAGGTCTCTGGGTCCAGGATGAGAATGCCCTGACAGGAGGATTGTTTTAGGGTTTAACAGTAGACCTGATAGACCCTACTTAACGGCAGTGAGTTTGGTTTTGCTTTTGGACCGCGATCAGATTGGTGTTTTAGAATTGTAGTTCTCGAACTTTTTTTCAAATATCACACATCCTAAAATCTTATAATCATTTAATGCTATGATTATACCTACAAAGAATAATAGATGCCTTGGGATATACCTACCAGTGCTTTATTTACACCAAACTTTTTCTT
>NW_022103906.1:94485221-94487665 GCF_000313985.2 Echinops telfairi | reverse complement strand
ATCTATACATTTGTTGCCCTCATCATTCCCAAAATTTTCTTGCCTCTTGGGTTCCCGGAATGCGCTCATTTTCCTTTTTTTTTTTATTGTTATGTTCCAACCACTGAACGTTTTACCATTTCTGAATCACTCCATCCTACTGACAGATTAGTGACTTTGTAATTCTTGTGCTGAAGTAATACCTATTATTAGCTTTATCTACTTTGAATTCACAAGCATCATTCAAGCTTCTGTTTAATGTCACTTCCTCTGTGAAATTTACTTGTATCTGCCAGACAACTCTTTGATGATTAACTAATTGATATAATATTCCCTTACCACATATTGTCTTTAGGAAGTATGTAGAATTTTTGCATATAATACTAAGTATTCATTACTGCTAACTGGAAAGTTGTAGTATTAATTAACCGAATTTGTCCTTAGAAATAAAATTATAAAATCTCAAAAAAAAAAAAAAAAGAAAGTAATAATAGTAATTTAATGTTCACTGTGTTACTCTCCGTACAATGATATTATGATGCTCAAATAAGAAAAGGAGTCTTCATCTGTAAAATACTTGTAAATTAAAATATACTAAACAGGCATGTCATTCTGTAGCCGAGTGGAAAGTGCCCAAGGAATTCATGATTAGGATTAGAAAGATGGAAATCAGGAAGACTTACTTTGCCTCTATACTGGTTGCCCATAGGCTGCTTTCCAAAAGTGAGGCCAAGAGATTTGCAGAACCCAATCTAATCACAGGTAAGCATTATCATTGCCAAAGCAAACAAGCCAGCCTGTTACCATGTTGGTTCTGATTCGTGTGACTCTTCAGGACAGAGCAGAACTTCCCCATAGGATTCCCAGGCTGTAGTCTTTATTGAAGTCAACTGCCTCATACGTTTGAACAGCTGACCATTTGGTTAGGAGTCAAGGGCTTTAACCGCTGCACCACCAGAGTTCCTTGATTGTTGCCTACAGAAGGTAAAACCTAGCTACTTGTATTAACTCCTTCTGTGTATTGAGAATTTTGATTTATCTACTGGAAGGTGGACACCTGGATGGCCAGCTTCGTGTAACTTGAAATCTTTCTCCCTAGTCACCTTGGTCATCCTCTCCATCCTTCCTTCTTCTCTTCATCCACTTCTTCAAGGTACAGAAAACAATGGTTCATCTTAACTTGCTCACAACCATCAAGTTGATTTCAGTTCACAGTGACCCTGCAGGGGAGAGTAGAGCTGTCTCTTGGGTTTCTGAGGCTCTACATCACTATGGGAGCAGAAGGTCTTATCTTTCTCCCATGGGGCTGCTGCTGGGAGCCACTAGGTTCCTACAGTACAATTGATGTAAGGGAATTCCACATTTCCAGATAGTCCTGTTTCCTCCCCAGTTTGCTTCCAGATTCATGCAGCAGCCTTCTGATTATCATGTCACTTTCCTATTCCCTATCTAGAAAAGGGGAGAGCAGACAAGCATCAAATGTGGTTGCTCCTGTAGAACTGTTTCTTTTATAAATCAATCCTATGGACATATCCTGATGGTTTGAGGAGGCAGACTGATTATTTCTTAGACGGATCACTGAAGGGCACTTGGGCAAAGTGCGATTTCTCAACTGAGAGGTTTGTGGAGAAGATGCCAAACCACAGTGATCTCACAGCCTTTCTGTCCCTTTGCAAGGCTGACTGGGCAGCCAGCCTGGCTCCTACAAGACTCGACAGTCCTTTCTCCCTCACTGTCTATGGCACCTGCGTCAGCTTTTTGCACAGCCTTCTTGTATTAAATCTTCCTTGTGTGTACGTATGTTTGTAAGAGGCCTGACTGTTAGCCCTCGGGTCCATGCCTATTTCTCTGGCTCTCTTTTGTGTGATAGTTCAGCTGACCCCATTCAGCCTACCTTCCCCAGCTGCCTGTTCCACTGCTTTCCGCATGGCTTCTCCCAATCTTAGACAACAAAAGACATGTGAGAATACGAGCAGAGCCAGGGTTTCCGCCTCCTTGTCTTTGCCTCAAAAGGGGTCCCAAAGACTCACTTCATCTGCATTGTGTCTCCAGTTGCCTGTAGTGTCTCAGCTTGGGCAAGGTGACTCTGTCCCTTGACACTGGTACCACGACCTCATCCCGTTGTCCTTCCAGTCTTGGGGTGGGAGCCGCTTACTGCGTTCCCCAGTTTCTGTATTGCCTCACTGTCTCTGGTGGAGTTCTCAGCTTCTTCACCTTTGCATAACCAATTTCCAGTAACAATGGCCGGTTTGTGCCCCTGTTTCAACCATGATGAATACATGTGTTAAAGCCTAATAGGTATGTGTCTGGAATCCCAATATACTTATACCCTTGGTACATATACATTTGAATTGGTACTTGATAAATGACTGCCAAAGTGAATCGAAAATGTGTTGCATGAAATGCTAAGCTGACCAGATTGATTTTATTTATTTATTTTTTCGTTTTCGTTTTTTTTTTTTTTT
>NW_022103906.1:94442667-94483280 GCF_000313985.2 Echinops telfairi | reverse complement strand
TCCTCAAGGCCTGGTGGGCCAGGATGTGATCCAGTCTCTCCTCCTCCCCCGTCATCTGCTCCTGTGTGCTCGACCAGATTGATTTTAAATGGAGATTTTTGCTACTGTAGTGAAACTCCGAATTGGCTTAAGAAAATCACATGGTTCATGCCATTTCCAACAACATAGGAACATGCACCATCATTTCATTAGAAACAATAGCTAGCATTCGCTGTTCACCTTGTATGTGTGAAAGAGCCTCAAAATATTCATGGAAAAGTAGAATTAAAAGATGATGGAATTTGTTCTATGATGTTTTTCAACCACCCTCTTCTTATTAATGTTAAAGGCATCATTTATAGTCTCATAACTACTGTCTATGGTGAGTAGTACAGATGCATTTTACTAAAGAGGAGACTGAGATTCAGAGATGCTGAAGAATTAATACAGGTTCACACACTTAGTGTGTCACTTTGGCCGCATGTTAACCCAGTAAGCCAGTCATTCTCAACTTTTATGGAATATACTAATCAAGTGTTTCTTCAGTGCCCATCTCCAGAAACTCTTACCTCATTGCTCCAGCATAGGGCACAGAAATCTTCAATTCTAAAGTCCTCCCTTGATTCTGATGAGGCGATGGGTCAATCACCCTGACAAATGCTACAGGAAATCATGAGGAAAATATATCTATGCAGAAGTAGTCCCCCATTACATCTCCAGGGCCTAGCCATCTGCCTGGTACTTAGCAGGTGATCAATAAATAATTGTAAAATTAATAAACGGATGGATGAGTGAACAGAGTAATGATTTCTGCCTGAATTAAGATCCCTAATATCTTCCTAGCTATTCATTCTCTCTCATTTAAAACATCTTGAAAAAGGTCATATACTTAGAAAACCATTCAGTGAACATTTAACTATTATCAAATACCTGGTCTGTACTAGACACTGGAGGGTAGGCAAATATTCATCTAGTATTCAAATATATGTTTTTGTCTCTCAAAAGTTCTAATTATGATAATGAGGGCAAGCAAGTGAAGAGAGCAGCGAAACAAAGTGTCAGAGATGTTATTTTAGAGATCCCTGTACAGGTGAATTAGGGCAAAGGAAGAGAGTGGTGGTTTCTACTTTGAGAAAAGAGGTTAGACAAAGATTCCATGAAAGAGATGGCTCCCTTCACTGGTGTTTGTCACAGGTGAGGATGAGGTGGGAGGTTCACCCCACAGAGGATGACAATTCATCCGCTGCTCTGATTCTGCAAATATAATTCATTCTGCAAGGCCGAGCTCAAGGTATAAATCTCACACACTTAGAAATCTGATTCTCATATAAAATCACCAAAATAGTCATTTTAAGAAAAGGGATTCCCTGCTCAGTTTTGGCTGGAGAAAAGTACTATTCCTTTATAATACAAATAAATCTGAAAGTAGGTGAGATATTTATTTACTTTCTTTTTTGGTTATTTTTTTTAATTAATCAATTTATTGGGGCTCATACAATTCATCACAATACATAGATCAATTGTGTAAAGCACATCAATACATTTGTTGCCCTCATCATTCCCAAAATTCTCTTGCCTCTTGGGTTCCCGGAATCCGCTCATTTTTAATGAATCAGTGGTATTTCACCTCAAGGGTACATGAGCCCAGAGGCTGGAATCTGATCACACTCTTTAGTTTCCCGAGAAGATACAAGACTCTTCCTTCTATCTTTCCAATGTTTAGTTGTGAAAGTTCTCTGAGTAGTACAATGGTTTGTGCTGGGCCACTAATCCAAAAGGTTGACATTTCAAATCCACCCAGAGTCACCTTGTAAGGAAGGCCTGGTACTCCCCTTCTGAAAGGCAGTGAAAACCCTGCAGAAAGCAGTTCTGTTCTGAAACACAAGGCATCCCTATGAGTTGCAATTGATATGACGGCAATGAACTAGGGCTCAGTGTCAGCACAAATGTGATCATCAAGCAATGATCATGTGACGGACTCGGAGAGAGGCTCTTTAGTTTTATGATTTCATTGGTTCTTAGAAGGTTTTCAGATCTGTAGTCTTTTTCTCCCTCTGTAGCTAGGGGCCGTAAAGCCCCAAGAGCCAAACGGGCTTCTTCAGAAACATACATCTGATAAGCCAGGGATGCTGCCTACAAGTGAGATTGGAGCCACTTGTAATACTTTTATGTTTCTGCAGCTGCTCAGTGACACAGAGGACAGGCCTAATGATCACCTTCAAGGATGTCACAGCCCTGAAAGCCCTATGGGAGAGTCCTGTCTGCACACATGGGGGCTCCATAAGTCCAAATCAGATACAAAACAGCAGCAAGCTCTTCCTTTAGTCTAGGGGATGTCGGGTAGGTGTTGGGCTGCTAACCTCAAGCTCGGCAGTTCAAACCCATCATCAGCTCTGCAGAAGAAAGAGGTTTTTAGCTCCCATTAAGATTTACAGCATAGACTCCCAGAGAGATTTAACCTACCACCACCTTTTTAGGAAAAAAAAATTTACTCAGAGATCCTCTGGCAATTAAAATAGTTTGTACTCTAGCCCATAATCCAGGATCAAGCGTAAGCATCTGCTTTGGGAATGCTCCTGGATCATCCTAGCGCCGTCCCCAGGGAGACACCAGCTCCCAATTAACTCACTGCCATCAAGTCAATGCTGACTCATAGTGACCCCCGTGGGTTTCCCAGACTATAACTGTTGATGGGAATAAAAATGCCCAGTGTTTCTCCTGTGGAGTTGCTGAGGATTCGAACAGTGGACTATGTGGATCACACCCCAACACCTAACCACTATACCACCAGGACTCCTTAGCTCCTACTTTGGGACAACACTAATTTAAAGGCTTGGAAACCCACAGGGGCAGTTCTACTCTGTCCTATAGCACTCCTATGAGTCACAATTGACTCAAGGGTGCTGAGTTTTGATTTTAAGTTTTTATTCTAATAATTATGACAATTTATACAAGGATATCCATTGTACCAAGTCCATTCCAGTCAATGGCAACTTAATAGGATAGAGTTTCAATGCCCCCACAGGGTTCCCAAGACTGGAGATCTTTAGAGTAGCAGACTGCTGAACCTACTCCCACTGAGCAGCTAGTGGTTCCAACCACGTAACTAATTGGTTAGCAGACAAGAGCTTTAACCACTTGTGTTAGTTCGAGTTGACAAGAGAAACAAATTCATTGACACTCTTATGTGTGTAAGAAAGAGCTTTATTTCAAAGAGCAATTGTATATTGAGAAAACAACCCAGTTCAGTCAACATCAAGTCCTTAAGTCGGAAATTAGTCAATATGTCTGCTACTAGTCCTAAAGTTTCTCTTCAGACTCATGCACACCTTCAATGGTGCCAAATGCAGGAAGATCACAGGCCTGTGGGTGCAAAGTCTTGTGGATCCAATGCCGGTGGAAGCATCTCAGCGCTCTGGCTGCCATCAGTGTGTTTCCATGTGGCTTGTCAACAGGAATGTGTAGGAGAGAGAGGAAGAGAGAGAGGCCCACCTCCAAGGAGGAAGAGAGGGAGTTCCCAAAATCCTCGTGATTAGACCATGCCCACAAGGAGATGTCTTCTTGCCATGACTTGACTAACAGGCTAGACTCCACCCCTTCATTCTTTTATCAAGTTGACATGAAATTGTGTAACTACCACACCACGGCACCACCAGGCCCCTTTAAACACTGGCAGGACCACTTCAGCAATTTAGCAGCATCTCGTTTCCCCTCAACATCACAAGGTCTTCTCCCCAAGTTACAGGAAAGGTTATTGACAAGGAAAGATGTTGATGACTTGGCAGCTCACACAGCCTTGAAATGGTTGGGCCATTTAACTTAACTCACCTCCTTAGCCTGCAATTTCCGTATTTAAAGGAAATCCATTTGTTTCTGAATTGACCCAATTTCCTCAGAGTCATTTACTAAGCATAACTATTTAACATGGAAACCATTAGTATTCATTCTGGAGCCTTTAAAAAAAAAAAAGGATGAATAAGGGCCACATAATGGAATATATATTATTTCAGCAACAATCCCAAACCCCATTTTTATTCTTTTAATTAGTAGGCAAGCCACTTACCATATCAAGTTTAATTTTTGTTGAAAGGACAAAAATATTTGAGATGGTCACAATATTAAACTGTTAAAATATCCGGAGCAACATTCTTCTAGAAGGTTTAGTGTTAGTCTTCAGAATGATCACATTTGACATAATTACACCTTGTAAATACCTCACACTTATAGTGACAACCTTTCAAGAATTATTACTAATTATTGTACTTGACATGACAAATTAAACATGTTGTTTGACGCAATTACACTAAATAATTCAAAATGCTACTTACACTTAAAAATAGCAATTAGCATAATTAAGTTTAAAAAAAGATGATAAATTTCACTACTGATTCACTCTCAAAAACTGGAATTTTCTAGAATAATTCAATATAGATTAAGCAATGCCACTTATAAATGATTCCTTTAATCATTGAAAAAGTGATGGAACGTTACCAGTGGTTTATAAATGCTGGAAGAGATGGTGTTTTAATTGCCTAGGGCTGCAATAACAAAATGTCACAAATTGACAAACTGGGTGACTTATAAGAGAAAACAAACAAAAATGTCGTCAAGTTGCTTCAGAGTAGAGCAGCGCTATAGTTTTCAATGGCTATAATCTCAAGGAATTTGACCACTAGGACTTTCTTCCGTGACACCACAGATTGGGGCGGCTTTGAAACATCAACTTGTGGCTCGCAGCTGGGCTTACACTATGTGAGCCACCCAGGAACCTGCATAACTTACACAGACAAAAATATATCATCTCACAGTTCTGGAGCTCACGTATCTAAATTCAGGGACCAGCCAAGACTATGCTTTTTATATTTACTCTTCAGTTGTCTCTTCTCGCTCCGATAACCACCAACATTATCTGGCCTGCAAGTGTGTGGAGCAGTGTCTTCACATGTCTCTTTCTCTTTTCCTCTTTCAGTGGGATCAGATATGAACACCGCACACCTGTAAGACCCATGTATCCATCTTCCAAGACCTCGTTTATAAATAAAGTCATGTCCACAGGTCCCTAGGGTCAGGAATGCAACATGTGTTGGGGGGATACAATTCCATTCATTAAAGGTGACGAAAAAATAAAAGAGATGAGTGTGTTGGGTAAAGGGCAAAGTCATCCAGACTTGAGTGTGAATTCCTGCTCCATCCTCCCAGCTGGGTGACTCAAGGCTAAGGAGATAGCCTTTCGGAGTCTTCTCCTCTACAAACAGGAATAATGCCATGTGCTTCTCCGTATGATGCAAGAATAAGACAAAATTTCTAGCTGCAGTGCATGCCACCGAGGAAGGGCTAAATAATGTCAAGTCTCATGTTCTGTGCCCTGCTGATGACAGGTGGGAATGTGTTCAATGTCAGATCTCAAGCTATTTGGATGAAAATGAATGGACATATTCATTAGATATTAGAAATATCAGTAAACTACCTGGAAAGGAGGGAAAATGATCTCTAATGTGTAGATTTCTGAGGAAATTATGGAATGATATTTGCAAACATATCTACCATGGTGTCAGGCATCTAGTTCTTAATAAATGTTAGTCTGTCATTTTATAAATACAGATTTTTGAAAGTGAAGCTGAAAGGTTTGTCTCTTCTAAAACCAAGATCAAAATCATGGTCATCAAATGGACTCTGATTGTTGGTGACCCTTGTGTCAGTGTACATGTGTGTCACAGGGTTTCCAGTGGCTAAAATCTTAGGGAATTAGATTGCTAGACCTTTATTCCATGAGAAGCCCTGGTGGTGCAGTGGTTACCCATTGGGCTGGAATCCACCTGGTCAGCAGTTTGAAACCACCAGCAGCTCCAAGGGAGAAAGACTGGGCTTTCTACTCCCATAAACACTTACAGTCTCAGAAACCCACAGAGGCTCACTATGAGTCAGAATTTTGGGGTTTCTTTTTTTTTTTTTAAATTCCATAAAAGAGTCCTAGTGCATAGTGGTTATACATTGGGCTGTTCATCAAAAGATTAGTAGTTTGCAACCACCACTCACTCCTCGGAAGACAGAGGGGCCTCTCTACTCCCTTAAAGAGTTGCAGTCTCAGAAACCCACCAGGGCAGTTCACCCCGTCCTACAGGGTTGCTGTGAGTTAGAACGGACATGATGGCATGGAGTTTTTTTGGTTTCATTTCATAAAAATGATGGGTGGAATCAAGTCAGCAGCCTTTCAATTAGTCACCGGGTTCCCAAATCATTTGTGCTGCCGAGCAACTTTGCCAACGTCAATAAATAAGTGGAGTCAGAACTTGAACCCAGGACTAAGACTGCCACAGTCTTAGTGTCATAGCTTGTTGCTCTTTCTTGAAGGACCTGCACTCGCACGGCCCTCAGTCAAAGCTGCACTTCCCTTGCCCTTCTGGATGTTTTCCCAGCCCAACCTGTTCCTGATGGGTTCCAGAGACAAGGTGCTCTTTCCTCTCCTCCCGAGGGCCAGAGCTAGAGATGTAGACACTGCATGGTCATTTGGGTCTTGACAATTCTCCCCCTATTGGTAGAAGACAGTGGTAAAAGAACTTTTGTCTAAGCTGGCTTATCAGGCAAGAAAGATCGTCAACCCTACTTATTTTCTTTCAAGGTAAAGATGCAGGAGATAGAAAGTCATTATGATGTAAGTGAACGGACTGACAGGCACAAGCTTCCGGAGGAGGTCTGGGAAGGGCTTGCCTAGACATCTCAGAAGGTGGAGGCAGCAGGATTGGGCCTTGCTGTCTGCAGAGCATGGCAGCTAACCCAGCCAGTGTGACTGACGTCCGACCACTCACATGCGACCTGTGCGTTGGAACACTCTGGGACAAATGGGTTTGGACAGTTGAAGTAAAAAGGAGCAAAACACCGGTGGTGTCGATTTTTAAAAAGACCTACTATGGGCATGTTCACGAGCTCTGGTGGGGAAATGGTTAAGCCCTGGGCTGCTGTCCAAAAGGTTTGAACCTGTTTCTCACCCCAAGGGAGAAAGATGTGGCAGTCTGCTTCCGCAAAGGTTTGAAGTTTTAAATACTCCATGGAGCAGTTCCAGAAGGTCCTACATATGGATTTTTAAAGGCAGTGAACTTGGGCTGATGCTTCCTTCACAGAGCTGTCAGCAGCCAAAGGCAAGGGGTTTCTTCTGTTGATCCTCAAGTATTCCCTCTGGGTTCCCATGGAAATGCCTTTCTGCAGACCTCACTTCTGTTCCATGTGTCTTCTCAGGGGCCAGTCCACAGGGCAGAAAGATCCCCTTGCCCCTCGAACTCATTTCAAAGCTATAAGATCCCTATCTTTTCTGGTGTTTGTAAATACTACATAAGCCATCCTGTTACTGAAATGCTGGGTTATAGAACATAGAGTTTGGAGGCAGAAGACCCGTCTTTGAGTTCATCTTTGCCAGTTAAATGGTTGTTGTTGTTATTGTTGCTGTCGTTAGATCCCTCAAGTCTTTCCAATTCACAGCAGCCTGATGTATGCACAATAGAGCACAGCAGTGTTGGGTCCAAAGCTATTGTTCTTTCTGTTTGAACCCATTGTTACAGCATCCATGTCACACACTCCCATGGATGAACTTCCTCTTTCTTGCTGCCCTTCTAAGGGACCAAGCAAGATATCTTTCTTTCCCTGGGCCTGGTTTCACCAAAGCAGCTGAGCCAAAGTCTCGCCATCCTCATTCTAAAGAACATTGTGGCTGTACTTATTCTAAGACAAATTGGTTTGATCCATGATATCACTTGATAATTTCCACATTCTATGGGCCGCATCTTTATTCAGAATGAGTACACATATAGACCACTTTCAGTCAGCAGGCCAGGTGACAGTCTTCTAAACTTGCTGGCGTAGACGAGTGAGTGCTTCCAGGGTTTCAGCAGCTTGCTGAAAGATCACGGTTGGTATGGCAGCATCCCTGGAGCCTTGCTTTTTGCTAATGCCATCAGTGCACTTGAACTTCTTCCTTCAGTACCATTGGTCCTTGAACAGATTCTGCCTCTTGAAACGACTGATGGTACACGAGTTCTTTATGTACACTAGTGACTCTGTATTCCTTCCATCTTCCTTAGATGCCAAATCATAACGCAGTGAGTTGGTCAATGGGTAGTTGTCTTTCAGAATTTTCCCCCCTGAGATTCCGTGGCCCTCAGCAGCTGTTGAATAATTCTCAGCAAAATGCATCAGCTTCAGGGCGCCGGCTCAAGAGGAGGCTTTCTTTTTTTTTTTTTTTTTAACATTTTATTAGGGCCTCATACAACTGTTATCCCAATCCATACACACATCAATTGTGTAAAGCACATCTATACATTTGTTGCCCTCATCATTCCCAAAATTTTCTTGCCTCTTGGGTTCCCGGAATCCGCTCATTTTCCTTTTTTTTTTAATTTCCCCCCCCTCCCCTTCCCTTTCCCCCATGCACCCTTAATAATTTATAAATTATTATTGTATCTTATATTACACTGTCCGGCGCCTCCCTTCACCCACCCCGCTGCTGCCCGTCCCCCAGAGAGGAGGCCATATGTGGCTCCCTGTGATCCATTCCCCCTTACTACCTCCCCTTTCCCTCCTGATATCGCCCCCTTCACCCCCGGTCCTGAGAGTTTCTTCCGTCCTACATTCCCTGCGCTTCCAATTCCCCTCTGTACCGCTATGCATCATCTGGTCTAACCAGGTCTGCAAGGCGAAACTGGGGTCCTGGTAGTTGGGGGAAGGAAGCGTTTAAGAACTAGAGGAAGATTGTGAGCTTCATTGTTGCTATACTGTACCCTAAGTGACTCATCTCCCCACTACCCCTCTGCAAGGTATGTCCAGTTGTCTGGAGATGGACATTGGGTCTCCATTGCGCACCACCCTCATTGACAAGGATATGACTTTTCTCCCTGTCTTTGGTGTTTAAAGCCTGGTCCCTTTGGCCCTTCATGGAGGAGGCTTTCTTAGGTGAGTGCTGAGAACTCGGCAGGCGCACAATGAGAGGCACACACCACTATCTAAAGGATCCATTTACAGGTTTGGAGTCAGTGTGAAATACTTAAGAGGATACAGGTATTAAAGGCCTTTCTAGTGAAGAGGGAAGAACAAAGCCCGCAGGGCACATTCAGTGATGTTAAGAGGAGTGCTGTGTTTGTTGCAACTTGCTTTCCCTCCATGGGAGGAAACCTGCGCATGCTCGGAGGTCACAAAGGAGCTGTCAGAGGCAGTCAGGAGAGTAAATGATTTAGAGAGCGCATAAGCAGGGCGCCTGAGTTCACAGAGGGTGGTCTTCGAAAAGGAAGGAAAAACTAGTTCCTAGAAGGTAGCATGTGCAAATCTAGGAATTGCTAAAGAAAGAGAGAGGGGAGAACGGGCACAGAGAAGGAAGGATTTGCATGTGGGAGAAGGTTAATTCCCTTCAACCTCTGCGGTCAGTGTGGTTATCCGGATGCCTCCGCCAAGGGTTCTGGAACAGATCAAATGCAGTGAGTGTGAAAAGGAGGGAGGCGAGAAGAAAGTACATCAGTTACTTGCAGTATTTTATGCATTAAAATGAAACGCAAAACACCTCTTCGTGGAGTCCAGTTTAGTGAGCCTCTAGGACAGGGTACAACGGCTCTGTAGGGTTTCCCAACGGTGACTTTCATGGAAACAGAGCCGCCTCTTTCTATCTGCAGATAGGCTAGCGGGTTCGGACTGCTGACCTTTCAGCTCATTTCCTGTCCTCCTACACCGTCATTAGCCACACTTACTTTCCTTTTTTCGTGACTTCAACGACGTGTGTTCTTCCATGGTTGAATGATCTCCCAGCCAAGCAAGGTCTTTTTATCGTTGGTTCATCCCACAAGTAAATGCTTAAGTTCATTAATTCCTTCGGCCGAAAGAAAGTGAATTTCCCCTATAATAGCACTTGTGAATTGCTTTCCACCCTGAGGACAATGCAGGCCTCCCATAATCAAAGACCCTCAGCTGTGATTCATTTCATGGTTATGTTGCCCCGGTGTTTCCGTGCGGTCGACAAGATCTAAGGGTGCCCTGCTCTCTGTCGTAGCACACGGACACATCGGATGGTAAGCGGCTCTGAAATCCAACTCGGTTCTCCTTCCTACTCCCCCTCCTCCCTTGGTTCAGGTTTTGATCTTGACTTAATCAAAGGACTTCTGTCTGCTTCTCCAGCTCCGCCTCCTGCCACTGATT
The DNA here is from genome assembly GCF_000313985.2 of Echinops telfairi. Lineage (NCBI taxonomy): Eukaryota > Metazoa > Chordata > Mammalia > Afrosoricida > Tenrecidae > Echinops > Echinops telfairi. The sequence goes on along the minus strand of NW_022103906.1, from coordinate 94,473,131 downwards.
CTCTCTCCTCTCCCATTATCTCCCACTATGGTCACCAGGACTTTTTCTTATTCCCAAATATTTCTACGTCGTCCTGTCCATGCTCACACATGTTCCATTTCTGAATAACAATCTATCTTTCTCTTCCACCCCGCAACACTGATCTAGCAAAACCTACTCAGCCATGAGTTCCCCTAAAAGGCCTTTCCTGGTCTAGTCCCTCTTGCCACTCCCTGGAAGAGCCGCATTCTATTCTCCGTACCTCATCCCATCTGGGAACCTATAATGCACCTTTGTACTTAATTTTTTTATGTGTCTATTCATCCTATGGGCTGATAAACACTTTAAGGATGGAAAGTACTAATTCTTTTTTTTTTTTTTTAACCAGGGCTTGGCACATGTTTGATGAATGAATGAATGAATGAAGATTGCTCTTTAACTGTGCAGTCAGGTATGTGTTGTTTTTCTCAGATATGTATTGAGATTTGATCTGATGTCGAATTGGAATTAAAACACTTATAAATAATCAACTGAAAATTCGTACATTTTCAAAAGCTCCTTTTTGTTTGGGTTTGGGTTTTCTTGGTTTGGCTTTGTTTTCTTGGCTGCTTTGTTCTGCCCATAGGAGTGTAGGAATGGAAATTTAAATGGGCAATTAGCATGACAGCCCCAGTGATTACTGCCTTAATCTGCAACCCAGAAGCAGTGAGAAATAGAGGACTTGGGTGGATTTGGAGTGGATTTCCTTATTAGGAAATCACTGTGATTTCATGAGAGTCACAAAGGAAATGTTTTTACTGAAACATAGTATGGCATAACTAATCAGGAAAGGAAAAAAAGCATATGTATTTTTAAATCCCACATACTAACACTCCGCTTTAACAATGAAATGATGTATTCAGGAAATTCTAAGTCTACACTTGACCTAGTTAAACAGAGAGATGTTAATTCATTTGAACCCCCAGGGGATAAAAAGACGCCTTGTGCGGTAATGGCTTCCAGCCGTGTGCCACTTTTCAGTTTCAGAAGCACTTTCCCAGGCTTCCTCTCATACAATCTCCTCGATGGGTAGGTAGCTTCTACAATTTTAACAACAGCAAAGGAGATTGAAGTTCACCTTTGTTCAGTGACGTGTCCAAAACACACCGTGGCAGGCTACAGTCAAGGCATGAGTCCAGGTGGGCCTGAGACCACTGCCCCAGTGTTGCACAACTATGGTGAAGGATAGAACATGTTTTGTAACCCAACTAGGTATCCTGGGTGGTGTAGTGGTTACATGTTGCGCTGCTAACTGCAAGATCAGCAGTTCAAAACCACCAGCCACTGAGTGGAAGAAAGACAAGGCCCTCTACGCCCTTTAAAAAGTATCAGCTAGAAAACCACAAGGGCAAGTCTCTCCTGTCCTACCAAGTCTCTGAGTCAGAATCAACTCGATGGCAGTGAGGTTCTTTAGACTGAACACCAAGGAATTCTGGTCTGGCAACAGTGAGGCTTTTCACAGCTAACTTTTGGCACTTCAAATTCACCTACCATCTCAGAGGGAGAAAGGCCGGTCAGTCTACCTCAACAGAGGTAGCAGGCAAGAAAACCCAATGGGGTGGTTCTATTCCATCCCATAGGAGTCTCTGAGTTGACCCCCTGGCACCAAATGGCAACAGAGAATAGTATCAAATCATTCAGGTGATTTTGGCAAAGCTCTGTAGAAGCTCCATGAGTCTCTTTAGAGATTCTTCATGAAATCTTTCAAAAATTATTTTTACTTGAATAGGAACAATTCAAATCCTATAAATAAGATGTAGGAGTAGTTTTTCAAAGGACGTCCTTTTCTGATCATTTCATAGGATGGGGAATAAGGTGTCACGTCGATAAGGAATAAAGACTCTAGGTAGCTTCTGAAGCAACTAGTGCTTAAGCTGAGAAGGAGTCTTGGGCAGTGGGCAGGTGAATGATCAGTGTCCAGAATCAATCTATACTGATTTTTCAATGCTGAGCAATTCTTGGTTTTCAGGAAATATCTTTTCCTGTGGGTGTTTTTATATCTGCTATATGTCTGTAAGTTCTGTTCTATACCAATGGGGATGACAGTTGCAGTCATAAGGAGACAGTAGAACAAGACCAGAACCAAGTTCAGAAGGAGCTAGGTCAACAGCACACAGCACAGAGTGACAGCTCAGTGAAGGCCCACAGCCAGGGCCCAGGAAGCTACAGTGAATCTCTGGTTCCATGAGAATTGATACCCTCATGATATCCTTCCTGTATAATCCAATCTCTTATTTCTTAAAAGACAAGGCTGCTGTGAATGTTGTTTTGCTCCTTGTCAACTTCAAGGGAGAAATCAAACCCTGAGGTCCAGGATTTTACTGGAAAAGTATTCTGAATGACCTTAGGCTAACCCTGATTGTATGCCCCCAATTTTTTTCACAGTGCTATCATTCCATAGCTATGTATTTATTGAGAAATACTAAGCTCTGTTCATTTCGGTAATGAAAACTGTTCTAATTTTAATGATATCCCCAACTTCTCCATCTGATCCTAGGAAATGACATGCATCCCTGTGATGGCTCTTCACTCAATTAATCAGTAGTTGATGGAGATGTATGGGTCAAGAGCTTGATACAATGCATGCAGACAAAACTACCCAAATGTCAGGGTGTTCTGGGCCCTGCAGATACAACGGTAAACAACCCTATAATCTCCTGTCCTTGAGTTTCTCCAGCTAAAAGGGAAGGGAAGCCTGTAAAAAACCAAATACCATTTCATGTGTTTCATGAAAGCAGAGTGCCTGGCAAGAGCCGCCGAGTGAGAAAAGGTTGAGGCAGTCTAGACTAAATTATAGGATGATCACAAACAATCCCGCCCAGAAGCTATGCAGAAGATGATGCATTTGAATTGTGGTGCTGGAGAAGAAGGTTGAAAGTCGCATGGACTGCTAAAAGGACAAACTCAGCTGTCTTGAAAGAAGTACAGCCAGTGAGCTCCTTAGAAACAAGGCTGACAAGGCTTTGTGTTACATACTTACAACATGCTGTCAGGAGGAACCAGTCCCTGGAGAAGGATGCCACGTTTGGTAGAGGGGGAGCAAAAGGGAGCAAACTCCTCAAGGAGATGGACTGACGCACGTTGGCTGCCATGGTGGGCTCACACATAGCACACTTGTGAAAGTGGCGCAGGACGGGGCAGCGATTCATTCATTGTCCCTAAGGTGGCTGTGGTCAGAACTACCTGGACGGCACCTAACAACCAAAACAAACAGCTCTAAAATCTTATCAGCTAACAACCCCCCCAAAACGAAACAGGCCACCCTGATATCGTCGCAGCTCTCCACCATCAAAACAATCGAAAATCAAGCTGCTCATGATTTATAGGGACCCCATGTGTTTCAGAATAGAAATATGCTCCATGGGGTTTGCAATGATGAAGACCTTTGAAAGCAAATCCCCAAGCCTTTCTTTGACTGTGTCTCTGGATGGATTTAAAACCTCTAGCCATTTGGTTAGCCCAAGATGACCTAGCTGCTTATACCCAACCCTGATTTAGGTCGTATTTCACATGCTGACCACAGATTGCTTCAGGGTCAGCTCCATCCATCTTTGTTCTGGTAGAAGTAGCTAGCCCTTGTCTGGCACATAGAAGCCACTAGAAGACAAGAAGGCCAAATGGTAGAGCCATGAGATGGGTAAAGGGTGACCTGTGTCACATCCTTCATATCTCATTTTCAAAGCAAGTCTCATAGATCAGATTGACATCAAGGGGGAAGGCTTGCTTTGAGGAGCCCACCGTGAGCAGCATTGAATGTTTTGAACAATCAAAAATCTATGTCTGGGGAAATTTTTTGTCATTTATTACAGTGAGAGCAAAGGGCAAGATGGAGGACTGGTGAGTGATGAGATTTGATAGGATAGCAGAAGTTAATTCATGGGGGGCTTTATGTTATTACTCAGTTTGGATTTCATCCTGTGAACAAAGAATATAATTTCTAGGTTTTTACTGGAAGAAAAAAATGTGATGGAGGTACATTTATGATGGAAACCTATTACTCTATTATGCAAAGTAGTTTCTTGCCAAAGAACAGTTACCCAGTAGAGAACGAGCACACTGCTGAAAGTCTGAGCTCAGGCATCGGAGGCAGGAAGGAGAAGGCAAGGAGGACCTTAACATAGGCAGAAACACCTTCAACTAACTACATGTTGCATGGATTTGACTCCCTGAGAGACAGAATACATATTGTCCTGTTCCCATGGAAATCGTGTGCTGACACTAGTACAAGAACTACTCTACTTGCAAGACTCACCATAGGCAAGATGGTGACTGCTTGGTGTCTAGACCCTGAGGTCCCAGGAGGTCTGAAGATGCAGTTGGCTGTCTCAGAGTAGTTCTCACTGGTGCAATAGAGACCACGAGAGACGTGAGGCTCAAGCCAATTTGTTCTGTGATCCAAACTGTGCCCCGCAGTCCCTCTGTCTGCACAATCTTTCGCAATTCACTAAGCAACAGACCTGAAACTCAGGCCCGACTCTGACCACTCACAACCAATTGGCCTTGGGTAATTTATTTCACCTTCTTGAGTCAATGCCTCAACTCTAAGGAAGGAAGGATGAGAAATTGTTAAAAAAGAAAGATAAGTAAAGACAAAGGTCTGGGCTGAAAGGAAAAGGAAAAGGAATTAAAATTGTAATCGTCATTGTTAAGGACCAAGGTCTGGTAGTGGCTCAGCAACATGTCATTTTATTATTGTTATTGTCATGATATTTTTTTATCACTCCTGCTAACCCTACTTTCTGCTGCAAATTCCTTAGGTGTTGAAATTGCGGTTCAGAGGTGGCGACCCCTTGCCTACAAACACACAGTGTCTGCTCTTGCCTCTCTGTCCTAAGGGAGTCGTTCCGTCAGCCACTGCACAGGCTCTGCCACTGATCTGTAGGGACAAGTCTGACACGGGCATAATATTCAGGTTACGTGAATGAGGGGCGCTTTAGCAAATTCATGGTAACACTGAATGGAAGGATAACGGGATTTTTCTGTGAGCCTTTTGAAGCCCCCTCCTATAACTCAGCCACACTTGTTAGGATGATGAATGAGAACACAATTGTATTTATAAATTGCATTAACAAAAACTGGCCTAGTTGATGTTGTGGGGGAGGGCTCCAGATCCCCTTCCGTCTCTGCAGAAGGGAAGTAGAGTGAGCCAGCAGGTTTCATTTGATCCGGACATCATTATTCATCCGCTAACTTAATGGGGCTTTATGAGCACATGCTATACATCTGTGTAGCAAGGGCCTTGGTCTTTGAGAGGACACAGAGAAGTGGAAAGCGGGTGCATTGACTTCTTCCCGTGTTCTTGGCATGTTAACCACATGCATGACCTCATCTTATCATCATTTTATTATGTTCTATTCAGTTTGGGGAGGGGTTACTATTTCTTGGTGTTTACTTGTGATTATATCATAAGAGGTGAAGAACATCACAGCCCTACACAACAATTATGCAGCCTATGGTGTTATAAATGATTACTATGCCTCCTGCTAGCCAAAAGGTTGGAAGTTTGAGTCCACCCCAAAGCACCTCAGAAGAAAGGCCTGGTGGTGATCTACCCTGTGGACTCTACTCTGACACACAGGTGGTCATTGTGAGGCAGGGTCAGCTCAAGGGAAAGTGGTTATTATAAGCATACAGATGAAATTCGGACCATCTGACATATCTACATAAGCACTGAATAGCTGTCCAGGACAAGCAGTGCATAGTAAGATTTGTTGGCTGGTGTGGTAGTTACAGAATCTGGTGTCAATTTGGGACTTGAGAGGATTAAGAGTGAAGGGGTAGAGTCTAGTCTGTCAATCAGGTCATAGCCAATGAAGCCCCTATGTGGGCATGGCCTTCTCCTGAGAGTTCTGGGAACTCCTGTATTTTCCTCCTTGGAGGCAGAAGACACTTCTTTCTCTCTGCTCACTCCCTGAGAGATGCTCTACTGACAAGACACATGGTGCTACACCCTGGGAGCTGGAGAAACCACATGGACCTACTCTGATGCAACCAGATCTCTGGAGATAGAGAAGCCACGTAGAGACCCCTGCCAGCACATTTTTACAACGCCACTGGATCCACAAGACTTCCAACCCACTGACCTGTGATCCTCCTGCATTCGGCATCATTGCATGTATTTATTGAGTCTGAAGAGAATTTTATAGATTGGTATCAGACAAATGGGCTAATATTGGACTTATGGATTTGATCTGGACTGGCCGGAATGTTTTCTCAATGTTCAATTGCTCTCGTATCTTAACCTCTTTCTTATATACACATGAATGTCTATGAACTTGTTTCTTTAGTCTGCCCAGACTAACACAGCTGGCCAGTAGACTGGGGACTAAAACGGTCAGATGGGGGAGGATGCCGCATCAAGACCATAACAACCGAACAATCACAAATCCCTCCAGCAGATCAGAGAAGTCCAGACACTTGTTCAAGACGGCACAGCACAGTAACGTCATGTCAGACGATTCACATTTACAGACAGCTCTGCGATGAGATTTCCCCTCCTACGCCCTAGCACGCCTCCCCAACAGATGCAGGCCTGCACTGAAGTGGTGCCCTGCAGCCAGCGGAGGGGTACTGAAGCCTGGGAATAAGCTTTGTGGAAGAAAAGAAAGAAAGGGAGGAGGGGGAAGGGTTCTTGAATCCCAGCTCTAGGAGATATTGCCTCAGTGCTCTCGTGTCACCTCTAACAGGGGTAACAGTGCCGTCTTTCCCGAGTCACCGTGAGCGTGAAGCCCAGCTGCACGCGAAGGGCTGAGGCCAGGCTCTCCAGATGTGGGGGTTCTGCTTATTACTTTATCACTCGGCTTATTTAGAGCATGCTTGGGGGACCTGTGGGAACCAAAGTTCTGCTTTACCAAGAATTTAACTAGTATCTGTCTCTCTGAAGAAAGCCACCTTCCTTCTATCTGAGATTGACGAATGAGGCTATTCTGAGAAGGAATAATTACAGAACACATCCGGTGAGTGCTCCTCTTTCGCCCACACGCAATTATTGAAGCTGCAGTGTGACATGCAGCCAGCCCTAGCCATGCTGGCCCCAAGCCTCTGATACCTGTTGGCAGTGGTTACCCATAGCAACAGTGGAGTGAGGTAGGTGGCCTGTGAGCGAGGAAGGCACTTCTTGCAGTGTCTGTGGTTGGTCTTACTCAGGAATTTTCTTTTTTTAACGTGTATTTATAAGGAAGGATGTTGTCAAAGACAGGGGCAGCCAGGTGGGAGGCAGTTAGAATGAAAAAAAGGCACTTCCTGTCTGATTTCATTGTAATGTGTTATTTCTGAAATAAAAAGAAAACCTGCCAGGGAATATAGAGTTAGCTTATCTCCGTGTATTGACAAAGAGCTTGACCGGGAAGAGCCCTGCCACCTGTCACTCTGAGTTAAACTAATTCCTCTGCAGGCGATGAGTCTAGGGTTCTGGGCTTCTAAGCTCATGAGTTTGGGGAGGAGTAAGGTCGAGGGAGCAAGGATGAAAGAAGAAGTTGCATCACCCAGAAGCGGCCCTCTGGGGAGACAAGAGCAGTCACCCGAACATGGACATGAAGTTACTCAGTGGGGGGAGGAGGCAGTCCAGAGTTTGCCGTCTCTGCATAAAGGGGGCTAAGGATGTGGGTGCATTTCACCAGATCACCACTGCTTGAAAACCTCTGGGAATTTAACAGGAACTTCTGCTACTGCGTCTTTCTCTAAGTCGTGGGACCTTGGGCAAGTCCCCAACTTCTCAGCAGCTCAGTACGTTTTTCGACCAGACAGGGACAACTTCGATTCTGCTGGGCTGCGGGAGTGTCGGAAGATCTTAGCACAAAGCTTAGGACTTAGTGGCATGCAATACATGTGCATCCCTCCTTTACGGGAATATAAGGATGGGGGGGGGGGGTGCGGGGGTACCAACCAATAAGCATTGGGCTGTTAACCAAAAGATGAGCATTTCAAGTCTACCTAGCAACTTAGAGGATGGAAAATCTGGTGGGCTGCTTCCATAAGGATTAACACCACCACCACCACCACCCCAAACAAACACACAAAAACACAGGAGCCCTGGTGGCGGGTATAGTGGTGACACGTTGGGCCACTAATAGCAAGGCTCTCTGGGAGAAAGATGGGCTTTCTGTTCCATAAAGAGTTACAGTCTTAGAAACTCAAGGGCAGTTAGTTCTACCGTGTGTTATAGAGTCGCTATGAGTTAGGATCACTTCCATGGCCGTGAGCATAAAATCAAACCCACCAAGTAGATTCCAACTCACGCCGACTCTACACAGGGTTTCTGTGGCTGTAAATCTCTATGGAAATAGCTACCCTTGTCTTTTTCCCAAGGTGCAGTTAACCCGCCACCCTCAGTGGACTTAACACCTACCCATGAGTGACACCAGGGTCCTTGCATCCAGATGACAATCTAGAAAAACCAATGGGGAGATCCTACTCTGTCATATGGGGTGGCTATGAGTTAAAACTGACTGTCGGGCACCTAACTAGGTGAACAAAGTGTGATGGAGCCATGTCCATAAATGCTAAGGGCCAGAGAGAACCCCTTCTTGCAAATCTGCCTGGCCTGTGTGTTATACTGCTAGGCCTTAGCTCCTTTGCAGGCATGGCCACAAACCAGCTACCAGAGGAGGCAGGTGATTCCCTTTGTCTCTGAGTCTGTGCGATGGCGCCGAGTGTCCACCCCTGTTGTCTGGGCTTGCCCGAGCATCACCCTGGTGTGTGAATCTCTCTGACTGCCACTATAGTGGTTGGGTTTTGTGCCCTTCTAATCATCCACTACTTATACATCACTGATTCGAAGGCCCAGGTATCAATGAACAGTGATTTGGAGTTTTCTGCCTGTAGGGTCAAAACTTTTTAAATAATATCATGCAAAGAGAAAGCCAGGTTGAAGAGGGAGGAAGCAGAGGGACTGTCCCTTTATTAAGTATCTCCTGCTAATAAACCAAAAACCAACAAACCCAAGCCCATTGCCATCAAGTTGGCTCTGACGCATGATGACCCACATGACATGGCAGAGACTACAGAAGGAACCCTGGAGGGGCGACAGTTCAGTGCTGGCTGCTGAACGAGAGGCCAACAACCAGCTGTACTTCAAAGAGAAAGATGGGCAGTCTACTGTCTGGATACACAGACTTGGAAGCCAATGGGGATGGCCCACTCTGCCCTACACGAGGGCTGTGCCTGGAACGGGCTCAGTAAAGAGGTGTTTGCTCTTGTTAACCCTGGAGGAAGCAGATTGTCGCCATTTTCTCTGGAGCTGATGAGAGGTTCTCACCATTTAGTCTTTGGTTAGCAACCACTCCCCTTAACCATTGTGGCACCTGGCCTTGCTTTCTGATCGCAGAGGAAGGCAATTGAGAAAGAAATGAAGGAGTGAATCTGAATAATGTGGTTGCCTAGAATTTCCATTTCTTTCATTCTCCAACGAGCTGTATCTATACTTCATTTTCTTTGGTTGTTTATATATACATCGAGACAGTGTTTTGTTTTTTTTAAGGAACGAACATGCAGGATCTCACCATTTCGATGTAAATTGATAGTATCTGTCTACCTTAAACTTTGTAGTTCGTGAGTATTTTCCAAGTTGTAGATACTGTAATTGTCAACAGCTTCACCTATGGCTTACTATTGCTAACTTTTACATCTTTGTCATGTGTGTACAGGATCTTTTAATGTTTCTTGATTTTTTTCCCATAATGCCTTTGGTGTTTTCCTTTTGGGTAACAGGGCTCCTTTCTACTAAAGATGTTAAAAATACGGTTGTCCTATTTGTTGCTGCTTTTTCCCCCTTTGCTTTTAAAATTGTGTTTGTAATGTTTTGGTATGTGCAAAAATATCTTAGTGCATATATATTCAAATCTGTTGTTACTTTGATTTTTTTCTGTTGGAACTCATTCACACTCTATGAACAACTAAATATTGATTACATTGTAACTATTAACTGCATGTGTATTTTTAAAAACCCGTGGGAGTATATTTTGTTATAGAATGTGGGATAAGATCATATGTGCTTTAAAACAAATATCTTAGCAAGACATGTGAGTGCACTTTATCAAAAACATATCTGTTTCATTATTATATACCTTTGATCATCTAATACATCCTTACATGCAACAACAAATTCAACAACTTCGGTATATGTTCTTTGACAGCATATTTTTTTGGCAATTGTGTGCGGCTACCATATCCTATTAATTATATTGCTATATAATATTTTAAGTGATAAATTAAACACTATCTTGCTTAAAAAATATTCTCACCTATTTCAAATTGTTTCTTTTTCAAGAAGAAAATCAAAATGTTTTAGCTTTTAAAAAATCTAATATTGTGTTCAACCCAAACATTTATCTAGGGACGACATATTTCTGTAGCTCTAATTGCTTTCTTTTCCATGTACATAGATAGGTCTGCTATGAGTCAGAAACGACTCCATGAGCCCTAACAGCAAATTACTTTTTTTAGTTCTTTAGGCCTCAATTTAGGTCAGTTGTGTGGCGGGTCATATCATTTCCCTGCTACTAAACTATGTTGTTGTTATTGTTAGGTGCCATCGAGTCGGTTCCAGCCATAACGACCCAATGCACAACAGAACAAAACATTGCCTGGTCCTGGACCATCCTCACAAGTGTTCCTATGCTGGGGTTGATTGTTGCAGGTACAGAGTGTCAATCCATCTCCTTGAGGACCTTTTGGTTTTGCACTTGCCCTCTACTTTAGGAAACACGATGTCCTCCTTTTCCAGGGACTGATATATCCTGACCACATGTCCAAAATATGTAAGACGATAAAGCCTTGTCATCCTTGGATCACTCTGGCCGTACTTCTTCTTAGACTGATGGGTCTGTCCTTTTAGCAGTTCATGGTATGTTCATTATTCTTCTCCAGCACCACAATTCAAATGCATCAATTCTTCATCGGTCTTCTTTATTCGTTGTCCAACTTTCACATGCATATGTGGCAATGGAAATACCATAACTTGGGTCAGGTGCCCCTTTGTCCTCAAAGTATCATCCTTGCTTTTCAGTCCTCTGAAGAGGTCTTGTGCAGCAGATTTACCTAATGGAACTCATCTTTTGATCTCTCGACTTCTCCTTCCATGAGCATTAATTGTGTATTCAAGCAAGACAACAGCTTGGACAACTTCAATCCTTCTCTCCATTTATCAGAATGCTACCTAAGGGGCCAGTTGTGAGGATTTGAAACTTCTTTCCATTTAGTCGTAATCCATAATGAAGACTGCAATCCTTGAACTTCATCAGCAAGTGCTTCAAGTCCTCCCCACTCTCGGCAAGCACGGCTGTATCATCTGCATGGCACAGGTTGTTAATAAGCCTTCCTCTTATCTTGATGCCACATTCTTCTTAGAAGTCAGTTTCTCTGGTTATTTGCTTGGCATACAAATTGAATAAGCATGGTGAAGGGATACAACTGTGTCTTACACCTTTCCTGATTTTAAACCATGCAGTATTCCCTTGTTCTGTTTGTACAACTTCCCGATGTTTTGCCCCAAGTCATCATTCAGTGCCTAATCCAGGACTCATATGCAATGAGTGTATTATATCTTGTCCTAAGCCTTCCGCGTCAGTGAGTTGACCTCTTGTAGCTCTCTCCCTTTAATGACAGGTTCATACAGTCAAGTCCTGGAAAACATGCTCACTCTTCTCTACCTCTGTTCCTCTCCCACTTCCCCCTAATTTAAAGTTATATTTTAAGTGTACTAAGGGTTCATACATCAAGTATTTCACTTTAATGCTCAAACTGCCATGAATAGTGTCTGCACATTGTAGATGACCAGGTGCCTGACATTTGTAATATCTCCAGATAGAGAAAGATATAACCTGCTTCTCTGTCACCAGAAGGTTAATAGCAAACCCATTAGAGGTACAGTCTATGATCTGTCTTCCTGAAAGTGGATCAGGGGCTGTGGACTGAGTGCAAGCTCCTTATGCTAGAAGTGGATGTCCCCCGTGGAGCTCTCAGCCTTTCTACAGCCTGGGAAATACCCTTCTTCACCCCATGCTCTCAGAAGTCTGCCACGGTTGGCGGTGGTGAAACAAGGAAGGACATGTTTGGTCCGTGGTATTATTTCTTTCTGTTCAGTATGATTTGGATTCACGTCCCCTGTCTCCATCCCTTTTATCTTCAAGTGCCGTCTGCTCCTCCTCCTCAAGGCAGTGTGGGAACCAAGATGAACCGGTCGTGGTTGTGACCCTCAAAGCAGACTAGTGGTTGATGCACAGCTGAGCATTTGAATTGCATTGTGTGAAAATCCACGTGATAGAAAGTGAGAGGAGATGCAATCGATGTATGAGCAGGCTCTTTGGGAGCACAGAGTTTAGAACAATTTCCTGGAAGTTTTTAGAAAAGAAAAGGAAGAATTCACCAGAAATGCAGGGGTGTGGGGAGAAGAGCACCTTTCGCAGAACATACGATGCTTATAAATGGCAAAGTCCTTTCCCATCATGGGCAGCTGTACCGCGTAGGCATGTGGAAAAAGACCTTCATTCTCACAAAAGGATCAAGTTATCTTTGTCATGACCAAAACCCTGTACGATTAGAGTACCTAGTAAATCGTCATCATCAAATGCATCAAAAATTAGCCCTCACTTTATTTACAGTGTGCTCGGATACACATCCTCATGTCGTGTTACGAAGAAAAGCAGCACAGAGCACAAGGGCCAGGAACTACACTGCTCGCCATGAATGTGGGCGCTTGATTACAACCGTGTAATCAAGCCCTCGCTCACCTCCTGGACTTCCTGGACTTCTCAAATGGGTAAGAGTCGTACCAAGGACTAGCCTCAAGGATGGCTCTCAAGGTCACAGGGGATAGCGAATGGACAATTCCCGGCCGCCCCGTCTCTCCATATGCAGAACAGTCATGCCACAGGACATTGCATCGACACCGATTTCTGAGACATGTCAGGTGACGGTTGAAGGTCATCTTTCCAAATGCTACCTGAGCCCTGCTTCTTATTATAGAGCAGTCGATTCCACCACCTCCTAAGCCAGCACTGTTTCTCCAAGGAGAATACGCCCTTATTGATTTCACAGTCCTTGGTACAGAAGCCCCTCCGCTAGGCCAGCATGCAGACGCTGGTAAAGACACTCAACACCGAGACTACGTGAAAAAACTATGCCATTTGTATGTGAAATTGAAATCGGTACTGTTTGGAGAGGTACAAGTAAAATGTGTGTGTGTGTGTGTGTGTGTGTGTGTGTGTGTGTGTGTGTAAACACTGAGAAGCAAAGCTATAAGCAGCATAAACTGCAGTGTTCAATTGTCTGAGAAGGTAAGAAGTATTTTCATAAGCAAAATACGAGACAACACTGACCATCTGTACTCACACATTAATTTTCAATGACTGGCAAACACAAGAATTGGGGTGCATATTTCTTTTTCCTCTTCCTTCGGTGCCTCCTGCTGATCAACATATAAAAATGATCGGTCTTTACTGAGAGTGGCAGCTGGAGATCGGCGTTTTGGAAAGGCCCCACAGGACAGTTCCCATAGAGTTTGTTCCAACTCTCTGGACAGCTTTCGGACTCACACAAGTTCATGTGCTGCTGGTCTGTCTGTTGGAAGAGACCGCCAAGGCTTTGGACTTTGGTTATGTACCTGGCCAGACATTTGCTATTCCCATTGCCTATTTTCTGATTTTGTTACTCGCTTCTCTGCCGCCTGATCTGTACTGTGAGCTCCTCAAGACTACAGACTGAGTCCTACTTTTCTTTTTACGTCACAGTACTTAACAGAGACCTTGAAGTGGGGGTGTGGTGAAAGAGTTGTCTCCCTCCCCGTGCGAGAGGAAGGTTTGAATTTGCTATCCCTCCAGTGCAGCAATCACATATTGGATGGTGGAGACTCGCACATTGCTAGGATGCTGAACAGGGTTTAGTAAGATTTCCAGACTAAGACAAGGAAGAAAGGCTTGGTGATACACTTCTGAGAGTCAGTCGATGAAAACTATGGATGACAATGGTCTAATCCCACCATGCATGAGATCCCAGGAGTCAGGGGCTGAATCAATGACAATGAACAGCAACTTGGGCCCCACACATCGTGGTTGTTAGGTGCCCTTGAGTTGCATAGCAACCCTGTGTACAATCAGTCGAAGGAAGCACGAGCCAGTCCTGTCTTCTCATAGTTATTGGTACGTTTCAGCTCATGGTTGCAGCCACTGCTTCAATTCATGTAGCTGAGGTCTTCATCTTGTTTAGTGGCTTACTACTTGACAAAGAATGACATCCTTTTCCAGGGACTGGTCTCTCCTTCTAGCATGTCTGAAGTACACAAGATAAGTCTCACCACCTTCCCTTCGAAGGAGCATTCTGGCTGTACTTTGAGGCAGACCTGGCTTGTTCTTCTGTCAGTCCATGGCACTATTGCAGTCTCTGCTGGCATCATAATTCACACGTCTCAATCCTGTCTTTGTCTTCTTGGCTCATCGGGAAACATTTGCATGACTCTGAGGCAATTCAAAGTGCCTTGTCTTGGGTCCGATGCACCTTGGTCCTTAAAGTGGAATCCTTGCTCTTAATACTCTCAAGAGGTCTTCTACACCATCTTTCCCCAGGGTGATATATCATTCAATTTCTAGAGTTTTGCTCCCACGAGCATTGATTGTTAATCCAAGTAAAATTCAATCCTTCACCACGTCTGTCTCCTACACTTTGATCACAACTCAGTCCGCTTGTGAGGATTGTGCTTTCTTTATGTTGAGTTGTAACTCTCACTGAAGACTGTAGTCTTTCATTGTCACAAACACTTCAAGTTCTCTTTACTTTCCGCAAAGAAGGCTAAGCCATCTGTACACAGAAGGTTGTTGGCCTTCCTCTAATCCCCATGCCAGATTCTTCTTCATAAAGTCCAACTTAGTCAACATTGAGATGAAATAAGTACGACACAACTCTGACACACACCTTCCCTGATTTGAAACCATTCGTTGATTCTATTCAAACAACTGCCTCTTGGTGCTTTCTGTACAGGTTCCACAAGAACACAATAAACTCTTCTGAAATTCCTATTCTTATGAATGCCATCCAGAGATATTTTAGGATCCAGAGAGTCCAATGCCTAGCACATAATAGCACTCAGTAAATGCTAGACCTTTGGTTCTGTGCTGAGTTATGCATTGGGCTGCTAACCTCTGGCATTGTAGTGGATTACACATTGGGCTGCTAACCTCAAGGTCAGCAGTTTGAGACCACCAGCCTCTGAGAGAGAAAGACAACATGTTCTCCTCTGGTACAGAGTTACAGTCTTGGGAACCCAAAAGGCCATTTCTACCCTATCCTGTAGTAAGTATTGATGTGAGTCCAAATTAAGTGTATGATAGTGAGTTTGGCTTTTTCGTTAAATATCTAGCACCTTGCTAGAGGGTATTACAAGTTTCCTGTCATACAGGACATCAACTTTTCAAGAGTGGGGAAAAAAAGAGCCTTAGCGTGCTTAGTGCATGCTTGTGTGGACCAATGGTTCCCTAAGGGTATGTCCAGGGATATTAGGAGGTGGTAGGGTGGGAGCTAATAATGATGAGCACAAGAAGGAAGAATGTGTTCTAAAACTGATTGTGCTGATGACCATGCAACTCTTCTTGATGTGACTGAATTATTGAATTATAGGACACGCGAATTATATGCCAATAAAACTGTTAAAAACAAACAAAGAAAGAAAAGAGAAAGCACACCCTAAGACTGCCAAGTGGAAGACCTCACACTGGTTTGCCCTAAATCAGCAAGGAGGAGGTTTTCAGGCCAAACGCCACGCTGAGGTTTCACTGGCAAATAAATGCATGCATGACTACATGGATGGTCTTTCTGACTCCAGGTTGACAGGGAAATTCCCAAGACACTGAGACGCAGTGGGATTAGAAATCATGCTGCCTCCAAAACAAAGAGATTGTTTGGTGGTTCAGAAAGTAATGAATCATGGATGGCCCAAGAGCCAGGCTGGAAAAGCAGAAAGACATTTAGAAATCATGCAATTGGATGTCGTTATCTTGTGATGGACACATAATCAGATTAATCCGAACGTGCATCCCAGGGAACCGGTATCAGTACATAACCTGCTATTGTCCTACCTGGGTCAGGTGGATGTTCTATGAAGGAGTTTGGTATATAAGAGAATGATGGAAGCCATGCTTGTAAAAGACAGTGTGTGGGTGTGTGGGGGCGTGTGATACTGACTTAATACATAAAGCTTTCAGACCGTGTTAAAGGAAGGGGAAGGCAGCAGACAGGAGAGCCAGGCATCATGGCAGCCCTAGCAGTTCCAGCCAATTCAGCAAGGAATTTTAGAGCAAAGCTAGTCTGTTCGGGGAGTCAAGTGCTGAACAGAACGGAAATCACCAATGACCTTCATCGGGCTCAATCAGTGCCTGGGGCCTTTGCAAGAAGGGCCTGGCCATGACCGCCCGAGAGCTGAGGGGGAGTCTCACAGTGCTAACAAGGGAGACTGTTAATAACCGGACTTCTTGCAGTAGAACAGCGAGTCCTCTTTTGAAAGAAGAGACAAAGGATGTGCCTCTGTGGCTGCCTTACTACACCACACCACCCCGACGTTGCCAGCACGTCTACACAGCATCGCATCATCCTTGTCACTAGCTCTGGGTCTGATCATGCTCTCTGGTCACGGATCCTCAGCCATGGCTCTTTGGGTGTGGACACTGCCTGGCAACTTGCCCAGGCCACACACACCCCTGTTATTGTAATCAGTGGAATTAGCTCTTGCTCCTGGGTTCAGGCTTCCCCATTCCTTCTAGACCGGGCTACTAAACTGCTGGTTGCTGTCTCCCAGTCCAGGGTACCAATCATGATCTCCACGTACAAGGCCTCTTGATGGGAGGCCTATTGGTGGCAGCTTTCAGGTGGATCCCCAGTGTATGGTGATGCCAGGTAGAGACAAACAAAACCCTGCCTAGTCCCGTGCCATTCCCAGAAGCAGCTGCCATTTTGACCCGGGTCATCAATGTGATCACTGGCTGGTTTTGGAGAGTGGGTTTCCAGACTCTCTTGTTCGTGTCTCTTAACCTAGAAGCTCCACCCACATCCATTTGGCATCATAGCAACACATCAGCCTCCACTGGCTGATGGCTGACGGCTGTACTTAAGGGACATGAAACCCAGTACCCCAACCATAATTCTGCCAAAGAACCCATCAGGTGCCCCAAGGTCTGAAATAGGAGTTCAACAAATATCTTAGACAGGTAGTCTCTTGCTACTACCCCAGACAACACCTTTTTTTAAGCCATGTTTTGTATCTCCTGAGTTTCATGAAACGATCTTAGATTAGGACCTGCAGAGGAGATGAAGTTCATGGTCATGCTACTTAGAGAGGGAGA
Organism: Echinops telfairi; assembly: GCF_000313985.2. NCBI lineage: Eukaryota > Metazoa > Chordata > Mammalia > Afrosoricida > Tenrecidae > Echinops > Echinops telfairi. The sequence goes on along the minus strand of NW_022103906.1, from coordinate 94,455,789 downwards.
AGATTACTCTGATTTTAACATCCTCCAAAGATGAAAAGTACAGCTTTCCTCAAGAACTCGTTCCATTGTCTATTCACCCTGCCAGGAAATTGTTCTACAGATCTGACCTACATTTGTCCAGCTGTGACTGAAACAGCTTTGTCCCGGGTGCTCCTCAGCCTGGGCAGCTGGTGAAAGAACTCTTTGTGTCAAGGGACACAGGGCTCTCCCCAGACCTTTCCCTGAGTTGGAAGATAGGCTTAACTCAAGGTTAAGACCTAGCTGATATAGCAGGCAGTAGGAATGCAGCTAGTGTGCAGTTGAAAACACTCCAGAGGAAGTTCCAGCTCTTTTTCTGCCCTGCTGGATGACCTGGGCCTGGTCAGCTCACCTCCAGGAGCCCTCATTTTGCCATGCATAATGTACCCAATAATGCCCATATCCCAGAACTCTTTAGATGTGAGATGATAGATGTGAGTTGCATGTTCTGTATTGTTTTGTTTGTTTTTTAATATGTCTAGCAACTGCTGCTAAATTATAAGTTTTTCTGAACCCGAATAGGAAAGTGAGCATTCTAAGGTCACTGAGCCAACCCACATTAGCATTTAAAGCATCTCTTTCTTCACAGTCCTGGCCTTCTCTTCCCAGTACCTCCTTGACCCTCACACAGGTTTGAAATCTCTCTGACCTCAAAATGAGACAAATAGTGTGTTAAATAGAGAAAGGGGTAGGATTGCCATAACTAAATAAAACCATGAGATAGGCAGCTTTGAATAACAGGAATTTATGGTCTCACAGTTTGGGAGAATAGATTTCCAAACTAGGAAACTAGGGTCTTGGTCATGCCAATGCCTATTATGGACCTCCCTACTGGTTTCTCACGACTTCTGTCCATCTTTGGCATTCTGGTGGAACTGATAGATTCAGCTACACATGCCCCCCCCCCCTGCCCCTCTCTCTCTGTACTTTGTTCTTTTATTAGATGCCACTCAGAAGAGATTCTGCTTAGAGATCACCCCACTCTGGTACAGGTGTATTAGCATGACAAAGAAACCCTCTCTTTCCAAGTAAGGTCAGGTTTACTTGGCAGAGGTTAGGACTTCAACAAAGCTTTTGAGAGGACACAATTCAACCCATTCAGGCCCACCAATAAAATAATTTGTAAACCTCTTGATCCTCCCAAGAGGATGCTTTGGGCCTCAGGATTACCTGCCTAATGCATGCTCACCTGAGCCCATCTCCCAGCAACCCCCCATCATGCTCAGCTGAACTTGCTTGAATTCATGCAGTCCCGTCACTCCATGGAAACGGACAATGGGGGAGCTGACAATGCAAAAAAGCAGAAATAGCCCAGGCTTTCGACGTGGGCTGTCTTGGCTGCGGTCATAGCTATGTGCCGTCATTCCGGACTCTTTCCTGCCGAGCAAGCCCAGCTGTGACTGGCATTGTCACTATTTCTACCTCAAATGAGCACTTTCTTTTTCTCTCCAAACAGTACCTAGAGGTATCAAGGACAGAATAAATCTTTAGTGCCAAAGGCACCTTATCATGTCTCATCGATGGAAAAACTAAAGAGAGAATGAGGCAAAGTCGTCCTAATGGGCCTGAACAAGAAGGTGGGGGCAGTGACTGATCTGAGTCTGATTCACTCCTGAATGATTTTGTACACAGTTCATTGTGATTAGCCTCCTGCTGGGTATAAACTGAGCCATCTCAGCATCAGAAGCAGGAGGAGATTGCCTCCTTTGGATCCCAAGATCCCGGCACATTGAGCCTGCTTTGTTCAGATCTGGTCAGAAGATTTTCAAATTTGGACATTAGTAATTATACGTGTAAGTCATATATGTATACTTGTGTACGCACACACATTTGAAGCCACTGGCTTACATGAGTTATGAGTAGAATTTGTGCCTCGTCCAATTGGCACTGAACTTGGCTTTGCCCTTGGCCTGTATTCTCTTAGGAAGGAGAGGTGGCCAGATCAAGGTAGACATCCACACCACAGTTCCATCCTTAGCTCTACTCTTTGCCTCATTCGGAGTCTCCTATTTCTACGTGTGCTGTATTCACCACAGATCAAAGTGGTTGCAACAATGTCTTTCCAGAAAAAATTTTAACAGCCAACTTAATTTATCAATTTGGGAAATGCAAATTTGGCTGGCCTTGAGTCACATAATGTTGGTTTCACCACTCAATGCTTGGATGACCCTTGACAAGTTGATTCATCTATCTGGGTTGGTGTTTACATCTGCAAAATGAAGAGAATAATAGATTTCTTGCCTACCTCATTTGACTGGTATGTGAAATGAAATTTTTAAATATGCCTTGTAAACTGACGTCCCATATGAATGAAAGAAAATAAAAAAATATGACATTTGTTTTATTTTATTTTGCTTCTTGTGCAATGCGTTTTGAAATGCATTTGACTTTTCTCTTTAAATAAAATTCTCCTTGGAACTATCATACTAAGAAAATTTGGGAATGCTCTTGAAAGATAGAAAGATTATTTAAAAATTGTCATCATTCACTCTTCTTTCCATGCATGGTGTTTTCAGGTTGCTGTAACATAATACCACAAACTGGATGCCTTAAAACAGCAGGCATTTTGAACGATATGTTTTTTTAAATACAGAGTGGATTTTATGTATCCTATGCAGCATTAAACAGGTATTTACCAAGAGGGAGAAGAAATAACACTTTGAATGGTTCTTTCTGGCTAGTAGGGCTAAGAGTTACACATGAACTTGTCTGTATTTTCTGCCATAACTATAATGAATTTGTGTTTATATATAGTCGTTGCCAGAGTAGTAAATGAATTACTAAAGAGAATATTGTATTAAAACATCGGATAGAAGTGTTAGATAGGGTGTTTGAAGAGATTTTTAGAAACTCAAGTCATTTCTCAGAGTTCTTGAAACTAGAAGTCAAAAATCACAGTGTCAGCTGAGCCCCATCCTCTCTGGAGGCTGACAGGGGAAATGGTTCCCTTCCTCTGCTCCCAGTGATTCCTGACACCCCTACGCTTGTCCATGTGCCCCTCTGTCCCTTCCTCCCCATCCTCTTTGTCTGATGGTAGGACACAAACGCACATTGGGTTAGGAGCCACCCGACTCCCTTATGCCTTAATGTTAACTAATACCGTCTTCAAAAACCCGTTTCTGAAGCTCACAGTCAGACCCCAGGGCTTAGGATTTTCACACATATCCTTGAGGGACACAATTCAACCTGTAACATGTAGCAAATCTATCAGAGCTGTTTCTGCCCAGTCCACCCCAACTCGTAACACTCTTGTAGGACAAAGTAGAACTATCCCCTCAAGTTTTCCTTTCTTTTCCTTTTTTTTTAATTAAATAATTTTATTGGGGGCTCTTACATCTCATCACTATCCATACATTCATCCACATTTGCACATATGCCACCATCATCATTTTCAAAGCATTTTCTTTCTACTTGAGTCCTTGATATCAGCTCCTCATTTCCCTCTCCCTTCCCCATCTGCCCTCCCTCATGAGCCTTTGATAAGTTATAGATAATTATTTTCATACCTTACATCATCCTCTGTCACCCTTCACCCATTTTTCTGTTGTACGTCCCCTGGGAGGGGGTTATATGTTAATCCTTGTGATCAATTCCCCCTTTCTCCCCCCACCCTCTCCTTATCCTCCTGGTATCTCTATTGTTGACCCTGAGGGGTTTATCTAGCCTGGATTCCCTGTGTTTCGGGCTCTTATCTGTAGCAGTGTGCATGCTCTGTTCTAATCCAATTTGTAAGGTAGAATTGCCCCTCGGGCTTTCAAGCCCTCGGGCTCTAAATCTTTACTGAAATAGACCATTGCATCTTTCTCCTGTGCAGAGGCTAGTGGATTAATTTCACCAATCTTTCAGTATCGTTCCCACCCTTAACCACTGCACCACCAAACTTCCGATGGGGTGATTCTACTCAGTTCTATAGGGTAGCGATAAGTAACTCAGCGTCCACTCAATAGCAATGGTTTATAGACATATACTGAACCCGTATCATATGACAAGCATGCTTTGCTAAATACAAGAGACACCGAGAGGAATAAGCTGTACTTCTGGTCCCTGGGAATCTATCTAATGAGAGGGAGATGAGGATGAACAAGCCCAGCATGCTGTCTTGCAATAGGACTGTGAATACGGCCACCCAGCCCAGCCCCAGGACCGGAAGTGGGTGCTGATATATACAGAAAACCTCCTGCGGTTAAACATGAGGAGCATTATTACAAAGAGAAGGGAGAGTCTATGTAAACAGCTGAGATACAAGAAGCCTAGGGTGTAGTAGGCCTACGGGACCTCAGAAGGTGAGGTCAAGAAGGCGTACAAAAGAGGAGAAGCTTTCACCTGAAAAGGTAGATATTCTGCTTGGTGTTTTAGACAACACATCTGGAGCCTTTGTCAATTAATTCTGTACGAGGTGTCACAGGAGACAGGCCTGGGCTTTGGACAACTCTGCCATTGGAATCCTATGCGTGCGTACGCTTTTGCTCTGTATATTCTGAACAGCAACAATTTTTGTTTAAAAACATTAATGCCCGAGTGGCCACAGATCTTCTCTGATTCCCATGGGGCCTCCGTGAGTTGGACTGGACTCGACGGCAGCTGGCCGGTGCCGGTGCTACTGCAGGTGCTGAGCTCACTGCCAACAAGGGGAGCCTCAGGCACAGTGACCCTGTAGGAGCCCTGGTGAGATCATGGGTTATCCCTTGGACTGCTAACGGCAAGATTAGCAATTCAAACGAGATTTTTGATGCCTGTACAAAGTTATACTCTCGATAGCCCATGAGACCATTCTACTCTGTCCTGTAGTGGCTCGCTGGCTGGACCATCAGAATCAGCTGAGGAACTTGCACTGGATTCAGATTCCTCCCCTAAATCTGAGACTCTGAGTAGCCCCAGGAAGGTGATTTTGAATGCACTCCCCAGGTGATTCTGATCTAACCAAACCAACCAATCCACAAAAGAGGAGTTTAACTTCCCACTGATCTCTTCCACGAAGGCAGGAAGAATGGGTACAAAGACTGCGCCCAGAATCGAACGAGTTGCTACAGTGGGATTGCTGAGAAAGAGAAGAGCCACTCTCCTAGTGATCAAAGGGATGTGCACGTGGAGCTGCAGACCTGGCCTGGCCTAGACCGAGCTTGGGACACTGTATCTCTTTCTCCAGCCCCTCTGCTCCCTACCCCTGCACCATAGCACGCTCTTTTCTCGTCACCGCCTGAATAAGCCACGTGGACAGCCTCCAGGATGAAAACTTATTTCTACCTCGGTGCAAACGCTCCTTCATCAACTCTCAAGGGAAAACCACAGGCATTGGCCACCTTTTCAAAACCAGGACTCCTAAGAGGCAGTGGGCTGAGTGGGCAGTTTCATTAGCATTTCTACCTTGAACCTGTCCCAGGTACTTGGCTGGCAAGAAACCACATCTCCAAGACAGCTGGGGCTGCTGATCCAACTGCATGGACTTGCTAGATGCATTTTCTTAGGCACACTTTGAGGAAGGATTTCTTTAATGGGTTAGGAGGAGTGTGTGAGTGTGTGTGTGCATGTGTGTCTGTGTGTGTGTGCGTGTGTGTGTGTGTGTGTGTGTGCATGTATGTAACATTCCTAAAGTAATTGATTATGAAGCACCTTTCAAGATATTAGATAATTTTCCTGAGCACCCAATATAGCTCAGCTCCTTTCACAAGCAACAAACACAGAAGTCAACCAGAGGCAGTCTTTGCCTGAAGAAAGCAAAAATGCACAGTATAGAGAGGAGTTGAGAAATAGTGCTTTAGACGCCAACAATGCTCATTGTCAATTCAGGCTCTGTCTTTCATTAGCTGAGTGATAATTAGCAAGCTTCTTACGCCACTGAAGCTTTAGTGTCTTTCTTTGCAAAATGGAGATGATAATAGTTTTTCTCAAGGCTCTTGAAAGCGTTTCCCAACTCGGTATATAGAAAACATCTGACATAGTGCCTGCTGCAGCAAAAGGACGGCTGGGATTTTATCAGTGAGACGACTCCATAAACACACCAGAAAGAGCCACAGCCAGCCTGAAGGTAGGCAGGAAGACCGACAGAGTCACGCAGGGGAGTGAGGAAACGGACTAACAGGCTGGGCACAGGGTCCAAGCAGGAAGTGGAGTGAAGGGGCAGGTGCGCTGGGCAGAGGCAAAAAGAGTCCTGGTTCCCATGTTGAGCTGCTGTATGGTGGAGGGGGAGGGAGAAGAGTTCTTGTATAGGTTTAAATTGATGTTAGTTGAAAATTAATTTTATCATGCCCTGTTTCAACTTTCATATTTATAATGTACTTATTTATTACCTACTTTTTTCTTATGTACTTATTTATTACCTACTTATTTAGATATAATGGTGTTTTAAGAGAGAGAGAGAGAAAACCAAATTCATGCCATCAAGGGAATTCTGACTCACAGTGACCCTGTCAGAGAGGGTCAAAGTACCCTGGTGGATTTTCAAGACTGGAACTCTTTATGGGAATATAAGGACTTGTCTTTCTCCAGTGGAGTAGCTAGTGGTTTCGAACTGCTAGCCTCATGGTTAACAGCCCAATACATCCCCTACTACACTAAGCAATTAAAGAATTAAGGATTGCACTCCCTTCATTTGGAGAAGGAGCCATTTCCTAAGAAAACCTATTTTTAAAATGGTTCTTATACTGCCGGGGACTAAAACGCAGATAAAAAATAAAGCAAACATCAGAAACGTTTTGCATTGTGCATTTAGAGGACACTCTCCAAATGTACTCCACATGTTTAACTTTTTGTTTAAAAATACCATCCCTTCCCCTTCCTGAAAGGCAGAGGGTACTCCTCACACACGGGGTATTAAGTGGCAACACTGGTGAACCCCGTCCTGTGTCTCGTGGCACCTGAGCAGCCATTGCCCTTATTGAAGGGCCTCAGACACGCAGCTCCAACACTGCCCTTTTTCTTGTTTTATTTTCTCGCTCATTAGCTCCTGTTACTCTCAGTGTGTTCTCAGCAAGCCAAAGGATGGCTTACAGAGTGCTTTCACACAGCTCATCCTGTCTAATCTTACTCCTTAAAGCAGTCTTGCAAGGCAAATATTCTTAGCCTCATTTTAAGGAAGAGGAATCAAGTCAAAGACATTATGTCACTCCTCAAGTCCACACAGCTAAGTAATGGCAGAATGGAAGCTGAGCTCCTCCACTCACAGGCTGACTTTCTTTCCATACCACCGTCTCTTCCATTTGCATACATTCACTCACGAAGCAGATATTTACTGGGTCCCATTGTGTAGGCAAGGAGTGCGGGGAGCCTAGGGGATTTTGAGTTGGACTGCTAACTACAGTGAGTCAATGGTTCAAATCCACTATCTACTTCTTTGGAGAAAAAATGAGCCTTTCTACTCCCATAAATTATTGACAGCTTCAGAAACCCTATTTAGGGTAGCTATGACCCAGAATCAAATTAACAGCAGTGGGTAGGTAGATTTATCAGCACTGTACTAAACAATGAAATTTATTCTTTGTGGTCTTCTTACCTAGGTCACCAATTTTGGTTCTCACTTTACGCCTTGAAATTTAATATGTGGGCTACTTTATCAGATGACTGAACTTCTGGTATTGGAAGAACCAGCACCGGGTTACCCACCAACCCTAAACACGTACCTGAGTCTATTCCACTCACCACTATCCCGATAGAAGTACAACTCCTGGTTCATATATGTTGCTGTTGTTGGTGCCATGAAGCCCACTCTGACCCATTGTGACCCTGTGCACAGCATATGAAAACACTGCCCAGTTCTGAGCTGTCCTCATCCGTTGTTGTTAGACTTGATCTCATTGTTGCAGCCAGTGTGTCCATCCATCTCTCCGAGGGTCTTCCTCTTTTTCTCCGTTCCTCTACTTTCCACAAGCATGGGGTCCTTTTCCAGGGACAAGCATCTCCTGAAGGATCGCTGGTGGTGTCATGGGTTAAGCATGGAGCGGCAAATCACAAAGTCAGCAGTTCGAATCCACCAGCCAATCTGGGGGAGAAAGATGAGGCATTTTTCTACTTGTGTAAGGATTTAAACATTCTAGAAAACCCAAAGGCACAGTTCTACTCCACCCTAGAGGGTCACTGAGTCAGAATCGACTCAGTGAGAGTGAGTTGAGTCTCTCTTCATAACGCGTCCAAAAGTAGGTGAGATGAAGTCTCCCCATGCTGACCTCTCAGGGGTGCTGTGGCTACTCTCCTTCCAAGACTTATTTGCCTGTTTTCCTGGCAGTCTGTAGGACTTTGAATATTCTTCACCAGCATCACGCACAGTCATCCAAACATTTACTGACCAACCCAGAGGCCAGCCAACCTAGTGCTCTCTTACTCTGAGCGTGCTGTCCCCAACTTGGACCAAGGGCCCGAAGACAGATGGACTTCTAGTCTGAGGCAACTGTCCCTCCCAACATTCACAAGTACCTCCCTGACAACTTCTAGTCCCCAGTGGGAAAATCAGGATTTGGCCGACCAAAACCAAACAGGATTATCCGATGTGAAAATGAGTCCAAGCCTCAGAACCCACAGATATCTGAGCGTCTTTTTCCATCAGCTGTATTCACTGAGCTGTAACTTCCCCAGCCTACTGTTTCATTAGAACTCTCCAAGCAGTCCAATCAATCTCAACACCGCTCGTGTGAAAAGCCAGAGTGTTCACCCGATAGCCATTTCATCACAGTGCTCCATGTTTATAAATAAGATGAGGCGAACAAAAGCCAGTATTCCATAATTCATAGTGTGCACTCTGTCAGAAAACTTTTTATTAAAGAATTTGATTAGCAGCCTAATCATATTGCACACAAAGATGATTTTGAATCTAGAATATGCATGCCCATTTTTGAAGGGAAAAAACAACACATCATGGTAGGCTTAGCCCTTTTTCTCCTTTGGGATGGGATACTCTAGAAACCTGGATGGATGAAACCGTTAGTGGCATAGCAATTGCTATTTCCAGGGACAATATGCTTTTTGGAAACCAAATGTCTACTGTGAATTAGGTGAGAGTTGACCTTTCAGATGACTAGTTCAACAGTTTAAACCACTAATGCACCCCTTCCCGATAGATTACCCGACCCCCCTCCTTAAGCCTGAAGCTGCCTGGTGTTAGGTCAGTTCTGCTGATCTTCCCAACAGGAGCAAGCTGGCCTGTGTGAAGTCCCCCATTGAGGGCAGCAAGGCCTACCTGAGTAGAACCCAGACTCTACTGCTCATCAATGGTGCAATTTAACCTCTCTGACCTTCCTTTCCAGATTGACATATGTGAACAGTCAGTCAAACAAAGCATTTAAACATTGAGCAGCATAGTGGGTGTTCAATACAGGATAGCTGCTGTGAGGACTAACATTAACCAATTATATTGGTAAAAAAAAAATCACTCCTAATTTTTAAAAAATTAAAATTAAAAATTGACAGCTAGACACTTCCCTGGGCATTTCTGAGTGGTGCAAAGGATTGATCATCTCAGCTTCTAACAGAAAAGGTGGTGGTTCAAATCCAGCCAGAAGACCCTTGCAAGAAAGGCCTGGAAAGGTATTTGTGGAAAGCAGACATTGAAAACCCTACAGGACAGAGCTCCACTGTGACACCGACGTGGTCACCAGGTGTTGGAATCAACTCACTAGCAACTGATTAGAGGGGCCATTGGTGGTTCCCTGTTAGAGGTCTCACCTCTCCTAGGGAAGACCTGACCTTGCTGCCTGCTCCGTGCACCTCCTGAGCAGCCACCTCCTTTCAGTCAGTGGTGGTTTGTGCATGGCTGCTCTACCGAGCAGGTGTTGGCAGAGCTTCCAGACTAAAATGGACAAGGCCTGACCATCTACTTCTGAAGATCAGCTAATACAAACCCTAAGGTTTCCAACCATCCTATCTGGGAGTGATGGTGAGCGTGGCAAAGGGCTAAGCAACGCTTCCTTCCATGGAGCACGGCGTCGCCATGAGTCAGAAACCAACCCTATGGCAGCTGTGGTGCTTACATAAGAATGCCGTGTCAGCTTGAAGGTATGTCAAAGTGTAGGGGTGGAGTCTAGCCTATTGGTCAGGTCATAGCCTGATGGACCCTCCTTGTGGGTGTGGCTTTCTCATAAGGAAGACCTTGGGTACCTCCCCTGTGCTCTCTGCCTTTGCCTTCCTGCTGGTGGACCCTGGTTGCTGTCAGACCCCTAGGGATACATCCACCACCATTGGATCTATAGGATTTTGCACCCACCGGCCTGTGATCTTCCTGCACTCTGCAAAATGACATGTGGCTTTATGTATCTGAAAAGGGACTTATGGACCAGTGTCAGACATATGGACTTGAGTTGGGCTGGGCCAGGATGCTTTCTCGATATACCATTACTTCTTGATTTAAAGTTCTTTCTTATACATATATGAGTGTCACCGGATTTTTTTCTCTAATCAACCTGGCCTAACACAGCAGCTAACAAAAAGAGCTTTCTGGAACTGAGAGAGAATACAGTTTTGTGGGTGTAGGCGGCCAACTTTGTGGGAACTTGCTAAGACACTCTCCAGAAGTATCTGCATGTTGGCTCTGTGGGTCTGAATGAGCATGAAAACTCAGAGAAGGTAAGCAATCTGCCTCAGGTTGAGCAGGTAATGAGTAGTGGCACCAGAATGCAAATCTAGGTCTTCCTCACATAAAATTATAATATAGTTTCTTTGTTTATTTTGTTTTTCCTGTCAAATGGGCATACTTAAATTCACTTCTCACTGTTTAAGTGGAGATGGCTATGTTTCCTTGCAAGCCCCACCTTTCATTTGTTTTCCAAGCCCCTATGGCATAGCTGACCCCCGCGAGGCTCCGCTGAGTAAAGGAGCAAGTCGGAAATGAAGGCAATTGATGACATCAGGAACTGAAGTCCAGGCACAGGAAGCACACTGTACAGGGTCTGAGGCCCATTTGTCACAGTCGCACAGGCCTCGTTTCTAGATGCCTCGTTATAAGTGTATTATAAATCAGATTATTTTAAAAAAATATTTTCCTCTTGTGGTGAAAATAGGAAGAAATGCATCTTTAGAAGCGGCCATCAAGCCCAGAAGCAACAAAGCCCACATGGAAGAAGCACACCAGCCTATGCAACCACGAGGTGTCGAAGGGATCAGGTATAAGGCATCATCAGAACAAAAATTCTTACCATAGTGAATAATGGGGGGGAGTGCGGAGTGGAGATCCAAAGCCCATTAGTAGGCCACTGGAGATCCCCTTGCAGAGAGGTCACAGGGAGGAGATGAGCCAGTCAGGGTGCGATGTAACAATGATGAGAAATACAACTTTCCTCTAGTACCTAAATGTTTCCTTCCCGCTCCCACTACCATGACTCGAATTCGATCTTGCAAGTCTGCCTAGACCAGAGGAGGTACACTGGTACAGATAGGAACTGAAAATACAGGGAATCCAGGACGGATGAGCCCTATAGGACCAGTGGTGTGAGTGGCGAAACAGGGAGGGTAAAGGGAGAATGGGTAGGAAAGAGGGAACCGATTACATGGAACTGTGTGTGACCTCCTCCCTGGGGGACAGACAACCGAGAGGTGGATGAAGGGAGACGTCGGACAGGGCAAGATATGACAAAATACCCATTTATAAACTATCAAGGCTCATGCGGGAGGGGGAAGCGGGGAGGGAGGGGAAAAATGAGGACCTAATGTCAGGGGTTTAAATGGAGAGAAAGTGTTTTGAGAAACGATTTACAAATGCGCTTTACACAATTGATGTGTGTATGGATTGGGATAACAGTTGTATGAGCCCCTAATAAAATGTTTTAAAAAAAGAAAGGCCTATATAACTTGAAATTATGAACGTGTACAATACAGATTAAAGATGTGCCCCATAAAATTGAAATCACTGTATTTGTAGTCTCAGAGGAAGGCAATGAGTCCCAGAGAAGAGGATGCTGGGATCAATCGGACAGTTTTCTGAAAATACAGCTGCCACACTGTGTGGCTGCTGGGCCCAGAGGGCACCATGTGCCCCTCTCTGTGTGGCCACCCCCACTCAGTGCGGGGCAGCAAACCCATCTCCCCATTGTTTCGATCCCATCCGAATAACTGCTCCAGTTATATAATTATACAAGAGGCCTCCCTCTCAGAGGGCCATTCACTGTAACCAGATGGCCAGTCCAGGACATTCCGTGCACATCGCATGGAAGCACAAAGCATGTCCAGGCCATGCCTTGCTGGGTGACCCTCGGGCACACTTGCTTTGATTCATGAGGCTGGCACCGAGCACGCTGAAAGTGTGATGAGATGGAACCCATCCTGGTGGCAGAGGGAAGGAATGCTGCTCCTCTCGGCACCTCCTGGGGGAATTCCACAGTGGGGGGAGGGAAAACCCTTCTCCGCACCTGGGGTTGCCTCCTGAAGGTGGCTGCAGTAGGGAGGGGCTGAGATACAAGGGGACATGGGATCGATGACATTCACCAGACTGTGTGTCGTCTACCCGTCTTGACCGTTATAATAGGTCCTAAGGGATTCTTTCAGGGACCCTCGTGGGGCTGTGGGTCAGCGAAAGCTGGATTGTGAACCACAAACAAGAGCACAGTTCAAACCCACAACGCCTCCTCTCGCGAAAGATGAGGTTGTCGGCACCCAAAACATTTAGTCTTGGAAAACCTAAATATTGTTAACAGTAGTAGAACTATACCCGATTCCAGTAGCTATGCTTTGTTTTGTTGTTAAGGAATCTGTTTAATGCCCTTACCTCTTAGATCAAAGGAGAAGATGGGCCTCGCTAGGCTCCCCCGGGGAGGAGGGCGCAAGACTGGGCAGGGCTGTGTTGTGTTGTCCTGAGGGTCACTGCGAGCCAGAACCAGAACCAGCTCCCCAGCACCCCTCAGGGAATGGGTGACAGAGTACAGGTCCGTCACATTGGTCCCAAGTGTTCTGCGCTTCCTCAGATCTGTGCTGACTGTAGCAAACAGGACATCATAACAAGAGAATAAAGCCCAATAGCACTGTGTTTTCTACTTCCTTCCACCAACGAGCCTGGTGGCAGGGCATGAGTGAGATTCCCTTCCACCATCACCAAACTTGGGAAGCCACAGGCACATAATTTTTAGACTCATTTTTGTGTGGTTACGTGTAGGCCAATAAAAGGAACAGAGAGGGAAAGAAGGAGGGAGG
>NW_022103906.1:94439498-94442562 GCF_000313985.2 Echinops telfairi | reverse complement strand
GGAGGGAGGGAGGACAGACACTAACACACAGCCATTTGTTATCTGAGAGTTGGATCCCTCACCTGCCTTCCTCCTTGCTTCACGTCATACCATCCCTTACTGTCCCCATGCCTGACCTCATCCCATGACCTTCTGTTGTACTTCTTAACCACTTTTTCTGATTTACTGGCTCAGCCCCTACCAACTCCACCCCCATTCGCTTTAAGATCACCAGTTGTCCAGCCCCCAGGAGCCTAGGGAGAGTTTTCTTCCTAACACTGCAACCATAATTGGGCCCTGACTGTATTAAATCTGAGTCATCTATAAGCCATTTCTCTGATTCAGAGAATTATGAAATACAATTAGCACAGGAGCCAGGACAACCCGATTCTGGCCTCTCTGGCTGTCTTTGTGGCTTAGGGTAGCCTTCCCTACATCTCAGTCTCAATGTTCTGTATCGCTTCAGCGGGCAAGCTGGACTTGACTTCTGACTTCCGTGTGTTTGTGTTTCCGGACAGGGCGTGAGTGCCCGGGCAGTGAAAGGGCCTTTTCTGAATTCGTGACATTGCTGGTCAGATCCATCGGGAGGATATTTGCTCAGGAAAGAATGACTCGGCGAAGAAAGGGCTCTATAAATATGACATGACATTGGATTTCTTAATGCCACACATTGTCAGTTCACTCATTTAAACATGAATTACCTGAGTCCACAGGGAGCCATTCCTCTTGTGAATTCCGTTCTCTCTCTGAATGGAGCATCTCAGACTAAAATATTCTGAGGAAATTCCAAAGATTTGGAGTCTTCTCTCAGAAAAGGGGTGAGGTAGAATGCTGTCCCATTCTTTCCATCGCATGCGGTGTCCCCGGATTCCCTTACATTCTTCATGTACTTCCACAACTCCAATGAAGAGAAACATTTTGTCAATCTGAGATAAATCTGGTCTCCTATCTGACTCCCAGTGACTAACCCCTCGCTTCTTTTTCTAGTGCTTCCAATATCTCATCATAAGTAATCATCTCGAATCCATCCCCTGCACACACATTTAAAGGCACCCTAGACAATCTCTGAAACAGGCCGCAGGCAGGGTCTCATCTGCTCGGTTACACATGTCTGTATCAGGCCCTGTGAGAAGGCCGTGAGTGAAAACAACAGAAACCGGCTTTCTTGGCCCTGGAATGGGGCTCTCCTCGTGCCCTATGTCATTTCTGGTCCTTTTTACGTCATGCTTGAACCTCCCTCAATCCCACACCCTCGACACAGCCTGTCTCCTCCGGCTTCACACCAAAGCCGGAGTACAGCATCCTCCAGTCTCTCACTCCATAACAGATCCACTACCTGTTCATTGTCTGCAAAACGCCAAGAAGTCTGGCCTCCGTCGAGTGACCTGATCTGACCTGACTGATCAAGGCACTTGGAGACACAAATTTTAATTTCTGCTTCTTCCCCTTACTTACAGAAGCCCTGGTAGCTTCGTGGGTTCCATGTTGAGCTTCTAACTGGAAGGTCAGCCGTTTGAAACCACCAGCTGCTCTGTGGGAGAAAGATGAGGCTTGAGGCTCCGATAAATAGAGATACAGTCTCAGAAACACACCGAGGGGAGTTCAACACTGCCCTTTAAGGTCACGATGAGTTGGAATCAACTCAATGGCAGTGAGTTTAAAGTTTGAGATTTCTCCTTAATACAGAGAGGAAATGTTTATGACACCTTCATTGTCACTTCATGAAGAGGGGGCTCCCTTAACCCACCCACTAGGTTTACCAGCCCCTTTCCTTAGAAGCAGAATACATCCTGAACACCCTTACCAGAGGACTGCACACCTGTTCAGCCTGACTCCCTTAATGCCAATCCCACACATCAAAAATGGTAGCCCAGGATGATCATGTTTATATATTTTTTCATTTACTTTCAAGAACATTCACTGTGCCCACCATTTTTGTCTTATTCTAATAGTATTGGTTTCTTTGTTTCTTATAGCTGCCACAACAACAACAAAATACCACAAATGGATAGCTTTAAAGAATAGAAATTCATTGCCTCAAAGTTTTGGAAGTAGGAGTGCAAATCAGGGTCTTGTCCATGGCAACTTCTGCTGTGAACCTCGTGCTAGTGCTGGTGGCCATCCTTGGTGTTATTTGGCTCCTTATGGATGAATATTTGGTATATCCCCTAATTTGTGGGTCAACGTCTAATTTACTCTTTATATCACACACTACATAGAAGTGACTAGGTTTAAGACCCCTCTTATTTAAGTATGACCTCATTACCATCACAAAATAAAACCTCTCTTACTAAATAGGGTCATATTTACAGGTAGAATTATTAGGACTTCCATAAATATTTGAGGGCTTACAATTCACCCATAAAAACTTGTATCAGTGATAACAGTAATAAACATAATAAGTATAGAAAATAATAACTGGGTCAGCATGCAGTATAGGACTGATGAAACATTCAACTTTCCTTTAGTTCTTTAATGATCCCGACCACCACCACCACTGTCATGACTCCAATTCTACCTTACAAATCCCGCTAGACCAGAGCATGTACACTGGTGCACATAAGAACTGGAACACAGGGAATCTAGGGCAGATAAACCCCTCAGGACCAATAATGAAAGTAGCAATACCAGGAGGGTAAGGGGAAGGTGAGGGAGGGCAAGGGGGAACGGAGCACAATGATCTACATATAACCCCCTCCCAGGGGAATGGACAGCAGAAAAGTAGGCAAAGGGAGACACCAGTCAGTGTAAGACATGAAAAAATAATAATAATTTATGAATTACAAGATGTTAATGAGGGAAGGTGGAGGAGGGAGGGAAAAAATGAGGAGCTGGTACCAAAGGCTCAAGTAGAAAGAAAATGTTTTGAAAATGATGATGGCAACAAATGTACACATGTGATTGACACAGTAGATGCATGTATGTATGGTGATAAGAGCTGTATGAGCCCCCAATAAAATGATTAAAAATCAAAAAATAAAATAAAAAATCATTAAGCCAAAATAAAAAAAGAAAGAAAGAAAATAATGACTGGGACTAAAGCTCATCCCTCTATACATTGAGAAAAAGAATTGCATTGGGTTTC
>NW_022103906.1:94428307-94439398 GCF_000313985.2 Echinops telfairi | reverse complement strand
GAAAGGAGGCAAAATTGCCTGTGTGGAATTCAGAAATCAACTCAAAGAAATGCTTCAGAATGAGTGATTTTCTTAATAATGAAAGTTATACACTTGTTAAATTGAATAATATATACCTACTGACAAAGAAAGGTTACATATGTTAATTAAATCCAAATTCCGATCTAGACATTCAATCAGATAGTTCTTATATAAGCTTAATTATTTAACTTTTTCAAAGTTATCTGTTGCTGACTCATGTTCCCATGAACGGGCTTCCGTGTCACAGACTCTGCTTGTCACATCTTCCATGCCTGGAGACATTTCTCGTTCATCTGCCTTGTCAACCTCTTTGTGGTTTTCTCT
This sequence comes from Echinops telfairi, assembly GCF_000313985.2. NCBI lineage: Eukaryota > Metazoa > Chordata > Mammalia > Afrosoricida > Tenrecidae > Echinops > Echinops telfairi. The sequence goes on along the minus strand of NW_022103906.1, from coordinate 94,439,053 downwards.
GTGTTCCAATTAAAAGCTAACACTTATTCGGAGATAATTAGCTCAAACGCACATTCACTGAGTAGTCTAGCAAGAAATGTTCGTGACAAGGGAAATCAAGCTCCTTTTGCTGCTTCTCATCTCAAAATATTAGGACCCACTGGGTTTTCCGTGAAATGATGCTCGACGTCACTCAATGTTTGAGCGCAGTGCCTGACCACGTACGTGAGCTAGGAGGGAACGGGACAGGAAAGTCTCATACCAGGCAACTGTTAGAGAAAGATGGCTATGGAGGCGGTGTTAGGAATCCAGTTGGGGGGGCCTTCTCTTCGTAGGTAGGGATGGCATGTCTAGGAGGAAAGGGAACTTGCCAGGCTCCCACAGGGCCCGCACTCTCAGTGTCATGAGCCTCCTCAGCCACCTGCTCTGTAAAGTCTGCAGACTGGCATGAGGCCACAGTTCATTTCAAACACGACAATGCAGGTAAGGGTGGAGCTGTAATCTCAGGTACCTTTCATAGATCATCCTGAGTTTTCGCTTCCTAGTCATTCTTGGTGCCTTTTGTTGCGATTTTGGGAGATGTGACTTTAGTTTCACCTCTTGTCAGGACCATTTGCAAAAGAACAGAACGCTGCTGAGACCTGCATCATGCTCGCCCTTATTATGCGTAGGCCTAGGGTGGGAGCTATTGAGTCAATCCATTCTGTTAAGGGTGTGCCTCTTCCTCAGGAACCCCCCACTTTACCAAGCATGATGTCCTTCCTTTTCCAGTGACTTGTCTCTCCTGCTAGCCTGTCCAAAGTATGTGAGACAAAGTCTCATCAGCCTTGCTCTGAAGAAGAAATCTGGCAGTATTTCTTCCAGGAAAGACATGTTAGATGCTCTGGCCCCAACCAGAGGGGCCGGGAGCTGACCCCACAGGGCAGTGGGGGCACTGGCCGACCTATACTTCACCCCTTGCTACTCAGCCCACATCCCTCATGGTCCCTGGTGGTCCCTCTGTGCACCTCAGCCCCAGTTCCAAGCCTACGTCCTGGCAGGAGCTGTGCTTGGCATCAACTCCAGCCTTTCCCTGGTTCAGAAGTCCTGGTGGGCCACCCATATTGGACTCACCTGAAAAGTCAAGGAATGACAACACTACCTACTTGCATTAACCAACTTGCATGTTGGCTGGCAGCAGGGGGTGTAGTGGACACCACCGCAGGATGCTGCCCTTTACACAATACTGTCAGCTGGGAGATCTCGGAGCAGTAGGTTTCTAGGTAAGCAGAGGGCACCCTCCCTAGTTCACCAACATGCACACTCGAGCTCACGGACTCATTCAGACATAAAGTTATTCTGACACATGCTCGGCCATACACCAGGTACCAAAGGTGCTGCCACTGCACCTCAGAGAGCCTGGCTTTATTCCTGGGCTAGTGAAGAGCTGAGGGGCTCTGTGACCAAAGGATGGGGCCCACACACCAGGCCAAAGACCACCCTGGAATTCCATTCTGACATCAGCGTTCTCTGCAGGCATTTCTTTCCCAAGAGAGCCCTTGGGTTTATTTCCCCATCTTCATCCCTGAAGCCCAGGAAGGTGGGGGAAGGCAACTCTCCCTGAATTGTCTGTGGACACCCCAGTGTGGGGGGCAGGGCTGAGGACCTCAGATGCTGTCAATTAGCAGCACCCACTCTGTCCAGTCTCCACTGACCTTCAACCTATGTTCCCTGTGGCTTCTTCGGGCTGGGTAACTGTGGTAGTTACATAATTGTCAATTTGAAGATTAAGCGTGTAGGGGTGGAGTCTAGGCTGTTAATCAGGATATGGCCAATGAAATCTCTGTGTGTGGGCATGGCCTTCCCCTGAGGATTCTGGGAATTGCTGACATTCCCTCCTTGGAGGTGGGAGACTCTCTGCTCTTACCCTGAGAGACATAGCAGCTGACAAGACACATGGGCCCACTCTGATGCAGCCCTGGAAGCTGGAGAAGCCATGTAGAGACCCGTGCCAGTGCTGAGATGTTTCCAATGTCACTGGATCCAGAGACTTTCTACCCACTGACCTGTGATCATTTTGCATTTGGCATCACTGCATGTGTTTTGTGAGTCAGAAGAAGACTTTATAGATTAGTATCGGACATATGGGCTAATATCAGACATATGGGCTTGATCTGGACAGGGTTGGGATGTTTTCTCAATGTTCAATTGCTCTTGTATATAAATGTCTTTCTTATACATATATGTGTGTCCATGGATTTCTCTAGTCTACCCAGACTAACACAGTGACGCACCAGAGGACAATGTTCACTCCAGGAGCAAACTGAGTCCAAGTCTGATACCAAGGGTTTGGAAAAGGCCTGCCCTTCACAACATGAATGTGTCTTCTTGTCCCAGTCCTACATGCAGAAAGGCCCCTCCAGGTCACCTCAGTCTAACTCCTTCTCTGTCAAGATCTTGACATTGGTTAGGTACCAGCTCACTAAGCACCTCCAACTGTCTCAGCAGATGGCCTTCATTCAGGGACGAGATAACTGGTATTGGGGCTGGGGGGTGGGGGAATCATCCATGCCTTTTCTCCCCATCTCTGCAGCCAGCTTGGACAGCTTGGCAAACTAGGATAGCCAGGAAGCACGAAGGCAGCCCCTGAACTGGGGCATGTGGGCCAGGTGCTCAACATGCCATTTGCTCAAGCTCCCCATCACCACCCCATCACCACCCCATCACCACCACTCGGGAGCCTCAGTTCACCCTGGGCCTGTGGGTCACAACCCCCCAAAGGTTCGTCACAGGTTCAAATGAGGCACCAGCAGACCTCACGTGGCCTGCCAGTGTCCCTGCTGTGAAGCGGCAAATCAAGTGCCTTGTGAAAAGAAAGGGAAGTGTTGCTTCAATAACACCGACCCGATTCCTTCTTAATCTTGACATAGACTCGTATATATATTCTTTAATCCCGCGATTTTAGAGAGATTCTAACTACACATTTCTTAGGTAGTTAAATGAATAAGATATAGTTTTTAATTACAACACCAGACACTCCATTAGTGCTCCAAATGAGTGTTCATCCTGAGAGTAATCATTTAGGTATTTCCCTTCCAACTTTGGAGGTAAATCTACAGTGCAATTAGAGGAAGTAAACAAATACATACATCTACACCTTTCCTCCAGTTCTTTAATGCTCCCTCCCCACCACTATCATGACTCCGATTCTACCTTACCAATCCAGCTAGACACGAGCATTTACCACAGGTAGAGATAAGAGCTGGAAACACAGGGAAACCAGGACAGATAAACCCCTCAGGAACAATATTGAGAGTAGCGATACCAGGAGGGGAAGGGGAAGGTGGGGGAGAAAGAGGGAACCATCACAAGGATCTACATATCACCCCCTCCCTGGGGGACGGACAACAGAAAACTGGGTGAAGGAAGACATCAGACAGTGTAAGATATGACAAAATAATAATGTATAAATTATCAAGGGTCATGAGGGAGGGAAGGGAAGGGAAAAATGAGGAGCTAATACCAAGGGCTCAAGTAGAAAGAAATGTTATGAAAATGACGAGGGCAACAAATGTACAAATGTGCTTGACACAGTGGATGGTTGGATGGATTGTGATAAGAGTTGTACGAGCCACCAGTAAAATGATTGTGTGTGTGTATATATATATATATATATATATATATATGATTTGACATTTCCCCAACATCCATGTGCCTTCCACTGAACACCCCCTAGACAAATTATGGCCAGCTCTGAAGTTTCAACTTCTTCCATAGAGCTTAAACATAAATGGTAGGACCACTTTTTGTTCCTTTAACACTTGGATTCAAAAATCATACACTCATTCACCATCCACTGAGTCCTTTTAACCAGATGCTGTGTGAGGGGTCTGAGGTGGATCAGAATGAGCTTCTGTTTGCGGGGAGCCCTGGCTTTCTGGTTCCATTTTCTGCCCCCACTGAGCTATTTGTCTTCCCTACTAGACCTAGCACAAGACACATGCTCACTCATTGTTTGTGAACTGATAGATATTCACGGGATTGGGTCATCAAAATCTCTATGTGGATTAGATACCCAGCCTCCTAGGGCCTACTTATTCTATGTGTATGACCTTGAATGAAGGACTTCATTTCTCTAGGTCTCAGGGACACTATCTGCAAAATAACAGGATACCAACTATCACACTTAGAGTCAGAGAGCTAAAGCAAAATGAAACTGCATAGCAGAACTGACCCACCAACAGAGCAAAAAGGGAAACAGTCCTGTCCGGACCAAGGGGCGCAAAGATAAGCAGACCCAAGACACTGCAGAGACAGACAAGGTATTCACCTTCCCTTTGAGCAGCTTTGCAAGTTGTTGTCTTATTTTGTTTTGAAGGGCAGCACCCCGTTGCAGACTCAATGCTACGCAAAATAGCAAGATGACGGTGAGAAGAGAGCGGGACGAAGCAAATCCAGGAACGCCTCTTGTGAAACCCTACAAGGAGTGCAGCTGCCCTGTAACACAGAGGGTGGCTTCTTAAAAGTCTAAATATGCAAGTCCCAGACTGGCCTTGTCAGAAACCATCGAACTAGCCTCCAACTCATGGCGAGCCTGCCAGTACTCAATGCCACAAAACCAAGTGCCACCAGCAGCAGCCCAGGTGGGCTCCCCAGTCAGCTGAGGCTAGCCCCACGCACTGACTCATAAGCTTGTCTCTGGAAGGTACCACTGGAGACTTAAAAAAAGTTTGGTCACATTGTGTTCCCGTCAATCCCAGGAGATGACAATCTAGTGGGCAGATGACTGCTCATAAATCAACTAAATCTGTAGCCGTGTGCCAGGGGAACACGGCAGCATTCAATGCAAGCATCTCGTTCCCTCAGAACCATGTCATGCAGGCCCCCTGTAGATGACTGATCCTCTCCCCCACATCTTACAGTGTGACTGCGTGTGTCTGTGCAGTGGTGGTGGGAGATTTGGGGGATGGGGAGGGGACGGAGTGGGGCAGTGATTGTCTATTAAAACATTGACCTTTAGATGTTGCCATTCAATGTCTAGTTGACTTTCTATGAAGATTCCTGGTGGCACACATGGTTTGTGCTAGACTAGTTACCTCATGGTTATTGGTTTTACCGCAGCTCAGTAGATTCAAGCCTTGGTCACCTGCCTCTGCCAAGATTATTGCTAAGAAAATCTACGGTGCACTGCACTCTTAGAGTAACTCATAGCATCACTGTGAGCTAGAATTTACTTGAGGAGCATGGATTGATTTTATTTTGATTGGTGCCATTCTTTTGAAATACATGGTGGATTTCTTTGATGAAAGGAGAGCGGGGGACAGAGAGAGATTGGCTGGAAGGTGATAATAAATTGGGATATCCCTAGTTCAAAGTGAAATATAAAGTACAAACCAAACACCTAGACAATGATTCCATGGAAGGAGGAGAAAAATTCTAACTGACGATGATGTGTCGTACGTTAGATTGTTCAACACTCCTACTTTCGTTGGGCCATATGTTTCAGCATTTGACGTGGTGGAATATATTGATGATAACATGGATGTCTAAGTTCTCGGGCAGTACACTTCTATTCAAGGAGAGACACTGAGTTTCTTTGATGAGGATGGTCCCACCCAAGGTGGAAGGGAGCTAAATGAACATACCATGCAAACCCATCAGTACGTCGGTCTAATTACTTTAGAAGCACAGCCTGTACAAGCCTAACCAGACCCATCATGTTCATGGAAACCATGGGCTGTACTTGGTTAACTCTCTCATAGCAGGTGCCTCTGAGTGAAGCACCTTAGTGAAGCACCTAGAGGTGGCCCGAGCATACTTGGCAGAGGAGAGTAGTGGGCACTGCTCCAGAGCTGAGTTTAAGCTGCACCAAAGCTGAAGAAAATAAAGGAGCAAACCCACCAAGAGGACATTTAATGGTCTGTCTTTGGTACAAAATCCTTAGCAAAAGAACATGGATTGAGACATTTCATAAGCTGTAACCAGGCTCTCCTTGGATGAAACACCCACCCCTTTCATTTCCTTAAGGGTGTTCCTGGCTTGTGGCTTGGAGTGTAACACAATTCCGCAGCGTTTTCATCTTTTCCATCTCGGCAAGCATATATACATGTATGTGTATGTGTATGTGTATGAGTATGTGTATATGTAGTAATACTAGGGGGGGGGGACACAAAAGGCACTTTTCAATTGAAAATGCGAGTTCCTATTCCCCTTTGTCCCAGAAACACAGCTGTTGTGGGTTAAGGGCGTCTGCTGTCCGTCTGGACGCAGGAAAAGGTGTGATGCGCCTCTTCATCTGTAACCAGAGAGTGAACATCTGCCGTGTCGTGTCGTGCAGAGGGGAGTCACCCTCCCGTACCCACCTGGTTGACAGGGTCGAGGGGCAGGAGTTCCCTGGATTGAGCCGAAGATGGCACGTTGCACGACAGGTCGTGCCGAGAGAGAACACCGCCGGTGCTGAGGGCTTGCTAGGGACAGCTAGCAGGCAAAGCAGGAGTCCGTGGTGACAATCCAGATGGAGCCATTCTGCACTTCCTTGGCATGGCTTTACTTCTGACGTCAGCCTTGAGCTTCCTGAAAAGGAGGGGGTGGACGCTGTGTTGGTCTATTACCCATAAATTAGCACTTGACACCTGCCAGGAGCTCCCTCCCCAGGAGGAAGATGAGGCTTTCTGTTCTCAGAAGGGTTTACAGCCTTGGAAACCTACAGAGTCTAATTTACTCTGTCCTATAGGGTCACTGTCTGCCGAGATCAACTCAATGGCAGTGAGGTTTTGTTTGTTTTTAAAAAGAAAGCTAATCAGGAACAATCAACCCAAAGTAAGGCAGCCTCTCTTTTGATGGAAGTAAACATTATAGGAAGTAAGATCTGAGGAGACGCCATTTCCTCCACCCTCAGGCTCCTTAACAGGGGCGGAGACAGCCGGCCCACCACAGCCTCTCCTTCCTGCTTCGGATGCCTGACCGAGGAGGAAGCTAAAGCAAAAAGTAAAGATGTCCTGAGTGAACTTCCCCAGAGGCTTTCACAAGTTATCCTCAGTACTGAGGTCTCTCAAGACATTCCAAAGGGGGAAAGTTCAATCAGATTTTTGAACCACAAATGCAGTCAGGAACTGGGATGGAATAAGGGATTTGGAGATGCAAGGCCTGTATTGAGTCCTGGCTTTGCTACTGATTGGAAAATTGCCCCAGGTCCTCCTCCATCACATAGAATAATAATCTTCCAGTGTTGCTGTAAGATAATGCCCTTCTTTGTAACTTTTAAAGATGAGTAAAAGTACTAGCTATCCTTATGAATAATAATTTTAAAAACACAGCATGCACTCATTTGAACAGGGCCATTTTTTTCCCCACTCCGGGTTTCCATCACTCTGCCTACCCTTCTTATGGGCAGAGACCTGTGAGATTCTGAGAGCAATCTTCCCAGTAGACCTGCCAGGGAAGGAGTCGGGACTTGGCTGTCCAAGCACTAGGAAGGCAAGTAGCTTTTAAGATGTTTAGTTCCTAAAATGTGAAGGAAATTCATGTTCAAGCTAGTACAATGGCTTCATGTTTTGTTTCCAATTCTTCCTCAAACCAACCAAACTCATTATCACTGAATCCATCCCAACTCATAGCTACTCTGTAAGACAGAGTAGAACTTCCCACTATGGGTTGCTGAGCCTGTAGCTCGTTATGAGAGTAGAAAGCCTCATCTTTCTCCAATGGAGTGGCAGGTGCTTTTGAACTACTGACCTTGTGGTTAGCAGCCCAACACATAACCCACTAGACTACTGGACCTTCTCCTAGTTCTTCCTCCAAACTTTAAAAGTAAACTCACTGGCATTGAGTCAATTCCAATTCATAGTGACCCATCAGGATGCGGGAGAACTGCAGCTGTGGGTTTCTGAGGCCGTAACTCTATGGGAGAAGAAAGCCTCATCTCTCTCCCATGGAGAGTCTGGTGTTTTCAAACTGCTGACCTTGTGGTTAGCAGCCCATTGTGTATGCACTACACCACCAGGACATCATTTATCTGAAGCCACAGCGCCAAGGACAGGACTTGGAACAAAGCAGGTAATTGTAAAATGCTTAAGAAATGAATGAAACCTGTTAATTGATCATGTGTAAAGGTGTAGTGGGGGTAGTTCTTTATCTTATTAACCCAGAGAAATCAATAGGAAGCAATTCAAGAACATGTCTGAAGGGGTTTGCCCAGAATGCTGTCACTCAGGTAGGTCCGGAGCCTCCCTGAGTCCCATCTCCAATGGGTCTTCCATAGTGAAGCCTTCCTTCACTAAACACTGTATTAAAAACTCTTTTTCCCCAAATCATTTTATTAGGACATAATCCAGACATCCTATCATTCATTTGCTCAGTCATATCCAGCAGTGTTGTCCAATCATTTTTAAACCATTCCTTCCTTTTGTATTCCTGGATATCAGCTCTCCATTAACCCACCTCTCCTTTTGTACTCCGCAACCCCTCTGGAAACTTTATTCTAATGAGTGTTGCTGTCGGTTCATCCAACCTGGGTTTCATATACATATACATGTATACATATGTGTACATGCATGTGTATGTATACATGTACACACACACACATAGAGAGAGAGAGTTAAGAACACAACCAATGATAACAAAATACAACAGAGAAAAGCCCCAATTTGAAGGCCAACAAAAAAAGGAAAGTCAAACAGATCAAGGTGCAAGTGTATCAAAAGGGAGACAAAATGTCGAGGTTTCCACCACCCAAGGCAGACATGTCACACAATTGGATCCCCATAACTGTCCCTGCAGTACTCTCTGAGGTTATTCCCAGCCCCCCTATGGTCGGAGGGGAAGCACCAGAGGCCACCACTCTTACCTTGCCTTCTCCACTCCTCTTTTTTATTCCTTTGTCTCCCACACCCTCACCATCCCCTAGCATAGCATGCACTGTGCTGCTTATTTTCTTTATTTCTTTCCCCACTTCATGCATCGTAGTTATCCAGCATGGTTGTCACCGACACACCTCCAGGGGCTAGCTTTCAAAAGCAGAATATTGTTGGCGGGCTTGTTTCCATTGCCTGCAACTCAGGAGCCCAGAAGCCTAAACGCAGAGCATGGCTCTGGTCTAGCAGGAGGCTTGGCTTCTCTATTTCAGCTTCCAGGGGCTGCTAGAACCCCTCAGTGCCCCTGCACTTGCCGATGCACCTGTTCCATGTCTGCCTTCCCCTGCCCACTACTGCGTGCAGCTTTTTGTCTCATCTGTCTTTTCTTAAAGCTCAGCAGTCACTAGGTCCAGGACACTCCCTACACCGGCATTCCTTCACTCATGTAACAAACAAAGCCAAGAAAAACAAAACACAACAAGGCACCCAATATCCACATAGGATCACGTGGAGAGGGAGAGAGGTTAAGATTTCAACATTTATGCTCGGGGAAACACAATTCAGTTGCTCTCTCTTGAAAAAAATGTGAGCTGTATATAGGCACAGGGGTTGGACTGCTTTGTTTATTGCTGTATCAGTGTCTGGAAGATCATGTGTTCCATGCACATTTTTTGACTGAATGCATGCATGCATGTATGCCAGACATTGGCTCGTTGTTTTGTCACGGGTTGCTTTGTTAGAAAAGTGAGTAATTATTTTAGTCTAGAGGTTCATGGGTTCTCTGAAATCCAAGGTCTATTCATTTTAAATTTATTTCATTTTTAAAAGAAAAAGAATATTTTTGAGTCATCTTATCTGCTCATTCTTAGTCCCAGAACAAGCTGATTGAAGAGTAACATGCTGCTGATTTAAAATTAAAGTAACTGATACATGTTGTCCTGGAGACTAGTAGTAATGATCATAGTGGTCAATACAATGGCTGATACCTATAGCTTGTACTCCGTGCTAGGGCAGGGCCTAGGAATATTATGTACATTAACCAATTTGATCATCACACCTACCCCATGAGTCAGTACGATTTTCATGTCCATTTGACAGAGGCGAGAGCTCAACGTATAACTGGGCTGCCACCAGGTCCCTGGAGACAGCTCAGGGACAGGTATCTGAAGTAATATCCTCATTATCAAGGATCCGCAAGGTGCTAAGCCTGGTATTCCAATCAAGTTTTGAGAAATGCTGCATTACAGGAAGTAAATTAGTTGCAGCAAGGGACTTGGATTCCAGTCATACCTTTTAAAAGGTGAATAACGTGGAGAAGTAACTCAATCACCTCTACTTCAGTGACCTCAAGTGTAAAATGAGCAGTGTTGCCCCATTCCTGCCGCGTTTCTTTTATTTTTAATTAAATAATCATTTTATTAGGGGCTCATACAATTCATCACAATCTGTACATACGTCATTTGTGTCCAGCACATTAGTACATATGTTGACTTCATCATTCTCACAACACCGGCTTCCCACTTGAGCACTTGGTGTCAGCTCATTTTTCCCCCTCCCTCCCCGCTCCCCCTCCACCTGAACTTTTGATAATTTATAAATTATTATTATTTTATCATATCTTACCCCATCCAACGTCTCCCTCACCCTCTTCTCCGCTGTTCGTCCCCCAGGGAGGAGGCCATATGTAGACCTTGTCATCTGTTCCCCCTTTCTCCTTCACCTTCCCTCCACCCTCCTGCTATCACCACTCTCTCCACTGGTCCTGTGGGATTCATCTGTCCTGGGTTCACTGTATTTCCAGTTCCTATCTGTGCCAGTGTACATCCTCCAGTCCAGCCGGATATGTAAGGTAGAATTGGGATCATGGTAGTGGGGGGGAGGAAGCATTTAAGAACTAGAGGAAAATTGCATATTTCATAGTTGCTACACTGCACTC
>NW_022103906.1:94402559-94428023 GCF_000313985.2 Echinops telfairi | reverse complement strand
TTTATTTTCCAGCATGTGGGACCCCAGATTCTGTGTAATTTGACAGCTTGGCACCATCAGCTTTCTTCACCGCATTTGCTTAAGTACCTGCTTTGTCTTCAGCATTTGTGTCGGGGTAGGCTGGTGTGCTTCTTCCTTGTGGGTTTTGTTGTTTCTTAGCTAGATGGCCGCCTGTTTGTCTTCAAGCCTTTAAACCCCAGATGCTGTATCATTTGATAGCCGGGCACCATCTGCTTTATTCACCACTTTTGCTAATGCACCTACTTCGTCCTCAGCGATCTAGTAGGGGTAGGCTGGTGAGCTTCTTATGTGTGGGTTTTGTTGTCTCTCAGCTAGATGGTGCTTGTTTATCTTCAGTTCTTTAAGGCTTCAGGTGTTATATCTTTTGGTAGCTGGGCACCATCAACTTTTTTCACCACACTTGCTTGTGCACCCATTGTCTTCAGTGACTTCAGTTGTTATATATTTTGGTAGCCAAGCATCATCTGCTTTCTTCAGCACATTTTCTTGTGCACCCATTGTCTTCAGTGATCACGCCAGGCAGGTGAGCATCTCAAACTGCTGAAAAAATAAAACACTTATGTACATCAAAAGAATTCACCAAGGGAGTAATAAGAGTAACTACAGAATGGGAAAACATCTTTGGCAATGACACATCCGACAAAGGACTTATTACTAAAACCTATAACACACTGCTAAACTACAACAAGAGAAAAACCAATTATCCACTCAGGAGGTGGGCAAAGGACCTGAGTAGGAGTTTCTAAAGGGCAGATTCCAAATGGCCAATAAATATATGAGAAACTGTTCCAGATCTCTAGCCATAAGAGAAATTCAAATTACAACAACTATGAGATACCACCTAACACCCTCAAAGATAGCTCAATTCAAGAAATCAGAAAGTAATAAGTGTTGGAGGGGATGCGGAGAGATAGGAACTCTTGTCCACTGCTGGTGGACCTGTAGGTATGTACAGCTACTATGGAAATCGATTTGGCAATACCTAAAACAGTTGGAAATTGAGCTACCATATGACCCAGCAAGCCCCCTACTGGGCATATACCCAGAAGAGACCAAATAACAAGCCACAGCCAGACATCTGTGCTCTAATGTTCATTGCAGCACAGTTCACAATTGCCAGGAGATGGAAACAGCCCAAATTTCCCTCAACAGATGAATGGATTAAAAAACACTGGTACATATATACAATGGAGTATTACGCATTCCTAAAGAGCAGTGATGGATGCATGAAGCACATCGCCGCACGGGAAGAACTGGAGGAAATTATGCTAAGTGAAGTAACCAAACACAAAAGGACAAGTACTACATGAGTCCGCTAAGGTAAGCTCAAAAAAATTTTTTTTCAAAAAAGCCAGAGGGAAGAAGATGCTGTATACATATGTCCCTGGAGTGAGGTCCAGGTAATATGGCAGGGGCCAGACTAAACCCAGGAATGCAAATGGGATACATATGGTAGCACATTAAAAGGGAGGAGGGAAGAAGGTATGGGTAGCCAGGGGAACAGGGCACTAACCCACACAGGGGGAGTGTGCTGATTGTGTCTCCACAGGGAAAGAGAGACCAGACTTCAACCCGGAGCTCCAAGGCAGGAACGCAACACACTGACATGAAGTAAGCAACGGATGGAGAGGCCTGAGGGGCCGGCCCCATTACCAACTGGATGCACAGCACCACCCTCCCCCAGGGGGAATTCACTTCAGAGGACAGCACTGAAGGTGCAGCTCGGGAAGAGGGAAGGGAGACTGGTCTGGTGGGAGTGCATGTGAGCCAATAAGGGGGGATGGGGAAGAAAAGCAAAGAGTGGAGCACATCCTGGCTCGCTGAGCCCTGGGGACAATGTGCCTGTTCGGAACAGCGATGCACGAACCAGCCCCACCATGGGACACAGCGTTCCTCGTTGACCCATCGCACCACTGGGGACAGCACTGGAGACAAATGGCGGGAATTGTGCCCGGCATGAGCTCAACATGCGGAACACCAGCCTCTGGGGGAATGCATCAGAACAGCGGGGAGCAGAGCGGTGAGGTCCCCAGGGATAGAGGCGGTGCCAGGGCATGGCACCCCATCAGACTTGACTGGAAAACACACGTGAAAGAAAACAAACAGACCCTGAACTATTCATATGGTTGTTTATATATGTATGCAAATGTGTGTATTGTTGTTGTTGTAGCCATTGTTTTACTTTCTGTTGTTGCTTCGTTGCACTAAGTCTGGTGATGGTACATAGCATGTCTACCTGGAAGGGATAGGCAGAATAAACAAGCCAAAAGAGAGAACAATGGGATGACAGATCCACTGAACATGGGGGTGGGGGTGGGGGGAAGGAAGAGGGTGTTAACAAGCACAGGGACAAGGGAACAACAAGTGATCCAAAATCAATGTCAAGGAGGGTGCATGAGGTCATGCAGGGATGGATCAAGGGTAATGTAAGCGAGAGGAATGCCTAAATCCCAAATGAAGGCAGAACATGATAGTGGGACAAGAGGAAAGTACAAAGAAATAGAGGAAAGAACTAGGAGGCAAAGGGTAGTCATAGAGATGTAAATACAGGCATATAAAGATGTAAATATATTTATAGATGATGAGGGGGAAATGGATCTATGTACATATATTTAGAGGTTGAGTATTAAGAAAACAGATGGACAGTGGGCCCCTGCACTAGGACTCCCCCAACACAAGAACACTTTGTCCTGCCACTTTTCTAATGGCGAAAAGCAATCTTAGACCATCGTGCTGTAAGAAGGTGAGTTCATGTTACTGCTTCGCCTTGAGTTTTTGTCTTTATTGTTTCCATCCTGGTCCAGGGAATACACTTCTGCTAGCCACGCACGCAGCAGCCTCTGGACCCATTCTCCGTGGTATTGTTCATCACCGTTCCTCACTCCAAGAGTCGCCTGACAATGGGGCCGAATCAGAAAAGGGAAAACCTTTCTCAAGGGCGTAGAGGTCACCTTCTCAGATCAAAGACTCTCTGGTCTCTCTTTGAGACAGCAAAAGATTATGGCAGCAGGAGTTCAAAGGCAAAAGGTCAAAGGCAGAAAGAGACCTCTGCTGCTGAATGCAGGTTTTTCCCAATGTGTGTTAACCTCCTAGCCAGGGATTAAGGGGCCACAGTTTATGTGCTGAGTGTGCTGGGGGTGGGGTGCACTTTGGCAGCGCATATTGGAGGGCCTTGAACACAGTCCTTTTTTCTGGAAAGGCTCCCTCACCCACCTCCAGGATGCTCAGTAAATATCCCATCCTTCAAATCCTAACTCAGATTTTACTTACCGTATATACTCGAGTATAAGCCTACCCAAATATCAGCCGAGGAGCCTAATTTTACCACAAAACGGCATTAAAAATGTGCTGAAAAACTCGGCTTCTACATGAGTATAAACCCTATTTGATAAATCCTCCCCAACTCTCCACCTGGATTCAGTCCCACAGGGTGAGGAAAACACACCCACGGGTCAACATATCGAGGGACATCTCAGGCACAGAGTGACTTTGGATCAAAAAGCACTCAGGAGGTCAACAAGAACACACCTTCGCTACTGAGGGCAAGAGAACTCGCAAGCATCGGAGGATCCACGGAATGGCTGGAGGCCTTGGCGTGTGAATCCGGTTCCCCCGGAGATATATTTGAACTTTGCCAATCCACTAAGTGGTGTTTCACGGTGGCCACGGGGATGCATCGCACAGTGAATTCCAGCTTACTGTAAATAGAATGAAGAGAGCTTGGTTGCTAAATTATTTATTGCACTTTATGTCCGGCCCCAAGCACTGGAGTTTTCAGGTTCCACAAAGGTAGCTGTGCATACGCTATGTCATTACACAGCGGAAAGTCTGACAGTTTATATTATGAAATATAAATTACCCATTCATTACCCAGTGAACAGCACGCAGCGTCAGTCCATTCTGGCAGGGCAGGAGACTAGAAATAGACTTCTGCGTCTTCTCTCTGACACTCTGTCCAGATAAACCATAAAGATCCACCAATCAATTTTTTCTTAATTCTGTGCATTTGTATAAAGCAAACCCTTCTGTCCTCTGTTTGATGAGCCAGCTATCGCTTCCCCATGCCTGTGGAGAGCTACTCAAATTCTAGAGGGTTTTTCTAACTAGAGTTGATCTCCTCACCTTATAAAAAAAGCCTTTTGTCTGCCTCCATCTATCCACACCAGGTATGGAGTTCATAGAGATATTAAAGAGGGACATTCCCTATATACCTCTTTTTAATAGCTATAGGCATTTTTCTTCCCTGAAAAGCACTTTCCACCTCAAACTTTTTATACATTTTCTAGCTTCTGATCGTTTCATCTCTTCCTATTATCCATCAATGATGCATCCGTTCCTTTGGTCATTGCTTTAGCAAATACAGATCGATCCCATGATGCACATATAGAATCCATTCCTGTTAGGGGCTATCTGTTCCAACTCTTAGAGACCACATGCACAGCCGAGCAAAGACACTGCCTGTCCTTGCACTGTCCTCTCCGTGGTGGTCACGTGGGAGCCCCTTGTGGCACTCACTGTTTCATTCCGTCTCATCGTCCCATCGAGGAGTTCTTCCTCTTTGTTGCCGACCCTTTTGTTTTGCCAAGAATGACGTCCTTTTCCAGGGAAAGCTCTCTCCCGCTAACATGTTCGAAGTACATGAGAGGAAGTCCCACCACCCTGGCCTCCCAGGAACATCCTGCCTGTACTTCTTCCGAGACAGACTTCTTTGCCCTTCTGAATTTATAGCAGAGGTGGTGTCGAATGCACTGCATATAAAGATAACTCCACTCCTCTTCTTTTAGGGATCCATGGGGTGCCTTGACTACAGTCATTTCTTCCTGAAAGGCCCCCTCACCTCCCCCCATTGCTCTTGGGAAATTCCCCCATCCTTCAGATCTTACCTCAGCTTTTCCATCATTCATATTTGGAGAGCCCTATAGTGCCGGCTCATTTTCTGCACACTGTGTCCTCATTCACCCTTAGATCTTCCCTGAACTTTCTGTGATGCCTACACCTCACCTGGTGGTTGAATCTGGTTTAAAATCAGGAAAGATATGCAGCAGGGTTTTAGACCTCTTGCCATACTTGTTCAATCTGTATGCTGAGCAGATCATCACAGAAGCTGGATTAAATGAAGAAGAACGTGGCATCAGGATTGGAGGAAAGTTTATTAACAGCCTGTGATGTGCAGATGACTCAACCTTGCTCCCTGAAAACCAAGAGGCACTTGCTGATGAAGATCAAGGACTGCAGCCTTCAGCATGGACTACAACCCGATGCAAAGAAGACGAAAAGCCTCACAACTGAACCAATAAGTGACAACGTGATACATCAAGAAAAGGTTGAAATTGCCAAGGATTTTGTCTCGCTTGGATCCATAATCAATGCTCATGAAAGGAGCAGTCACGAGATCAAGAGAGGTGTTCCATGAGTAAATCTGTTAGTTGCAAAACCAGATTGCAAATCCTGACTCTGAAGCAGTAGATCCCTATGACAGGCAGCACATTGCAGACACGGAAGGTCCTCTGCTGTCAAAGAGTTCCGGCCTAGAGGCTGATGAGGTGGGACAGACCACAGGATACCCACAGAGAAACGACAAGAGGGAGCTGGCCCTCCTGTGTCTAATGCCTGTTCTCCTCACTCACGACTTTCGCTGTCTGTCCTCAGTGCACACCCATCCAAGGGAAGAACACTAAGTCAGGCGTTAGGGTGTGGCGAGAAAGATGGAAGGGCGGGAGATGGATGTGCATGTCAGTTTCCTTCACTGCCTGGAGTCCTTTCCTTCTCTCCATCTCTCATCTCTCAGTAAGGAAAGTGGCTGGAAAGCTTACCACCTTTCACATCCTGCACCTGCTTGGCCCCAAATTCCATTCCTGGCCTTTCTTCTGCTACCCTTTGTGTTACAAGGGGGCCGACATTACAGGCAGCTCATGGACAGGCGCCCCTCTCAGCTGGCTTTTGGCTCCAGTCAGTTGGCCAAAGGGTGGCCTGGATAAGCAGTAGGAGAGCCAGAGGAAGGGAAGCTGGGTTGATGTCCCTTCTACGGCTCCAGGCCTGCTAGTGGCCACAATGTCTCTGTGGCTCAGGTCCCCACTCCAGGAGGTTTGCTGCCACTGTACAGCCCTGAGTCTGTGTAACATTTCCTCATCCCTCCGCTGTCCGGATTCCTTGTTCGGTTCCACTTGACTTCTCAAATCTTCCATTACTCATGCAAGTGCTCCCCAGGATTAAATGCCTTCTGGGTTTGTTTTTTTTTTCGGGGAGGGGGGGTTGTTTTGCTTTGCTTTTCTTGAATGACACACAGCGTAATCTTTAAACAATAGAAGGCCACTCTAAATTCAGCAGGCATTGGCAGGGGTGAAACCTTCAGGCCTCTGGCTTAAAGGTGGGTTTATAATTCAATGGCAACCATCGTGTTTGAATAGAAGTCCAATGTGTTTACAGTCCAAAAAAGGGTAATTTTGAAAGAATTCTCCATCTCTTTAGAAGTTTTGGTAAGGAATTAAGATGCATTAGGATCCACAAATTTTCTAAAAGGTTCATCAATATTTCATTTTCTTAATTAAAAAAAAAAAGATATCAGGATCAACATTACAAAGAAAACTGGCTTTTATACCAAAGGAGGAACGTGCTTCCTAGGCAAGGGCTGTTTGAGCTGCTATCCCATTAGCATAAGCCAGAGGAAAGGAGTGTGTTTATACTGACAACAGACCTCTTTTCCTGACTGTCTGCCCCTCGCACTTTTACAAACTAAGCATCCTTTTCCCAGCAGGCAAACCCAGTACAGAAAACTTTGTAGCAGCAGGAATGTTCCCGAATGTTTGGCTAATCTTGCAGGGTGATCTCAAGAGAAGGTAATGGAAGAATTTTAATAGTTTGCAGGGGTTATGTGGAATTCTCCTTTTATTACCTGGGTCAGCTAACCCTTTGCAAGAACCTAATGAATATGTCCCGATTCCCTCTCACTGCTCAGTTCAGAACCAATTTGTATCTACTTCTCGAGTGCCAGGCTTTAATAGGTATGCTCTTAATAATTAATTCTTTGCTTAAAGTGCTTTGGGCCTGTTGTTGGCTGTTTTATTTATTTACTTCTGTATTTGCTGATTCGTATTCAGCAAAGTATATATTTGGCAAATTGTATTGCTGGGGGAGTCAGGTTGGTCTTCCAGCCCACAAGAGATTCTAGCAGAAGAGACTGAGAATGTTGCTGCTTCAACCCTGAAAAGGAGGCTCTGCCTTCTTCCCTTCACCCGACTAAACACATTCAGCCCCGGTCAAAATGCCCGTCCACACTGGTCACCGCTCACATGGTCTCCCACACTGGTGCCTTTGTTCGTGGTGCTGCCTTTCCATGTTGCTTGAGAATTCATCTCTCTTCTGTAGCTCCAGCTTCCTATCTTCTGCTCACCTCGGAAGACTGGACTCAGCCTCCGCGCCCTCCAAGAAGCACTCCCCGACTCCTCTCTCTCCTCTCAGGGCTCCCCGGCTTCTTCCGCGCATGCTCTTCCTCCCCAGGTAACAAGCTGGTGTCTTCCTGAGTCTACCTGACAGACAGCCTGACCTCCTCCAACGCCACCCCACTCTGTCTCACAGATGGGAGAGTAGCTGAGAGAGCTTTTCGGGACATGGTTTGGGAATCTGTGGGGTTTAGCAGAGTGGGGTGATGGTAGATGGGATCTAGAGCCCCCCCACCACCCACCACCCCCCACCCCCCACCCCGCCAGTGAAACGGCATTAGGCAACAATCCCTCTAGCCCTGGCTCCAGGACCATTCCAGGACACACAGATGCACATCCATCTCATTTAGGCCGGGCCGCCGGCGTGCAGAGCCAGCTTGCATTTTTCCTTTCCCTTTTGGCGTCCTTCCTGTAAGAATTACGCAATCTCCTGTCCTCCTCTTACCTCCTCCCCCCGCTGCTGCACTGTCCTGTCCTGTCCCTGCAGCTCTGAAAGGCTATGAATAAAGAATAAAGACACCTGGTACTGCAGGATGCGGTTACTAATTCAATACGCGCGTACCTTTCCCGTGAGTCCTGTGGAGTCACATTTTCGTGAACATGGCAAAGCCAAATCCACCTTTCCTTCTCGCCTCTACTGAAAAATCAGATTCCAGAAACCTGGAAGGACGTTTTAGGAGCTCAGTCAGACTGCCCGCATCCTTCTGAGAATGCAATGGGGAACACACAGCTGCACCCGGCTGGAGAGCGCTCCGCTGGGCTTCCTGTGAGTGACTGGACACGCTCCTGTTCCCTCAGCTGATCGCTGTCTTCTTCTCTGAAGTAAGGTCAGTATGGTTTGCCTCAAAGCGAGCCAGAATAGCAGTATCACTACTCAGAGTAATCATCGTAACTGGTACCTTTTATTCCAAGTTTACCTTGATGACGGAGGGATACAGCCATGGGATGAAGGAGCGTCTCAACTGAGCAGCAGGGCTGCAGCCACATTGCTGTCGGCAAGAGTACTGGCTTTGATCAGTGATTCATGTGTGGCTGCGAGCAAAACAACACAAAGCAAAGGAAAACCAAAACACCTGTTGCCATTGAGGCGACTTCAACTCACCACAACCTAGGTATTAGAAAGCACAACTGGTGGTCTATAGTGTTTTCTGGGCTGTGATCTTTATGCTTTCAGAGCCCCAAGCCTCCTGTCCATGGGTGCAGGCCAACTGCCAACGGTTAGGTGAGTGCTGTCATTAGGCACCATAGAGCCAGTTCTGACCCATGGCAACTACACTGTCCACTTCCGTGCTAGCCTCACTATTGTTCCCGTGCCTGGTCCCCTGCCACAGCCACTGAATCGATCCATCTCCGTGAGGGCCTTCCTCTTTGTCACTGCTCCTCCACTTCACCAAGTATGACATCCTTTTTCCAGAGCTGATCTCTCCCGACAATGTGTCTAATGTATGTCAAAGGAAGTCTTGCTATCTCTGCCTCGAAGGAGCACTCTGGTCGTACTTCATCTAAGATCTGTTTGTCCTTTCAGCAGTCCAGGGCACTTTCAGTAGAGTTCTCCGGCACCGCAGTTCCACGGCAGGGAGGCTTCTTCGGTCTTCTTTATTCAATGCTCAACTTCCACCGGTGTGCTAGTCTGGGTGGACTAGAGAAACAAATCCAGAGGCACTCCTGTGTTTGTAAGCGAGCACCTTATATCAAAGAGCAATTGTACATTAAGAAAACATCCCGGCCCTGTCCAGATCAAATCCACCAGTCCGGTATTACCCCATATGTCGGTACTAGTCCATAAATTCTTCTTTAGACTCAAGCAGCCATGCAATGACACCAAATGCAGGAAGCTCACAGGCCAGTGGGCGGAAAGTCCTGTGGATCAGTGGTGGTGGAAGCATTTCAGCACTGTAGTGGGTCTCCATGTGTCTCCTCCAGCTCCAGGGCTCTAGCGTAGCTCCATGTGTCTCATCAGCAGGAAGAAGAAGCAGAGTGTAGATGTGTGTCTGACCTCCAGTGAGCTATTTATCGCCTTCATGCCTCCAAATGAGGTCATCAAGCTGCAATCTGATTGACAAGCTAGACTCCACCACTTCACAAGTTGACAGGAGATTATGTAACTGCCACAACATGCACAGGAGGCAGCGGAAAATATCACGGCTTGGGTTAAGTGCGGCTTAGTCCTCAAAATGGCATCCTTGCTCTTCAACACTCTAAAGAGCTCTTATGCAGCAGATTTACCTAATGCAATGTGTCCTTTGATCTCTTGACCACTACTTCCAAGAACATTGATTGTGGAACCCAGCAAGACAAACTCCTTGATAACTTCAGTCTTTTCTCTGTTTGCTGTGATGTTGCATATTGGTCCACTTATGAGGATTTTGTATTCGTTCCACTGAGTTGTCATCCACACTGAAGGCTGCAATCCTCGATCTTCATCAGCAAGGGCCTGATGTCCTCCTGATTTTCAGCAAGCAAGGTTGTGTCATCTGCCTACCGCAGGTAGCTAATAAGCCTTCCTCCAATCCTGATGCCACATACTTCTTCATTTAACAGCTTCTCTGATGGTCTTCTCAGTATACAGATTGAACAATAATGGTGAAAGGCTACTATCCTGCTGCATATCTTTCCTGATTTTAAACCATGCAGCATTCCCTTGTTCTGGTTCCCAAGGTGCCACTTGATCCATGTACAAATTCCGCATGAGCGCAAGGAAGTGTTCAGGAATTCCCATTCTTCTCAAGGTGATCCATAGGTTATTATGGTCCGCACAGCCAAATCTCTTTGCCTTGTCGATAAAACACAAGTAAACATCTTTCTGATATTCCCTACTTTCAGCCAACATCCCTCTGACGTGGAGTGCAAACCATGTGTGCCATGCACAGACCTTGTGTCGGTCACCAGTTGTTGTTAACTCCCCTAACAAGCCACCTTCTCCCAAAGCCATTCCCAGGGCTGCTTTCCTCTGCATACCCAGCATGCATCTCGTATTCTCTGATAACCGTTGGCACATACTCAACTCCTACTGTGCTCTTCAACTGGGAATTACAGATCCCTCTTGTGGGAGGCTCTAATTTAATCTGCCTACGGTGAAGCCCAGACATCCCAGAGGGATGCAGAAAGAAAAGAGTCTTAGATGTTCCCTGAGCCGTTGTAGGTTCAAGTTCACCTACCAGCATCTGGTAGGGTGAGGTCCAGTCATGGATCTTTTTTGAAAGCTTCCAAGATAATCCTAAATTGCAACCAGGATGGAAATGGCTACCTGAGACCACACCCCTTAGAGCAGCGGTTCTCCACCTTCCTCACGCCGCACCCCTTTAACACAGTTCCTCATGTGGTGGTGACCCCCAACCATTCAATTATTTTCATTGCTACTTCATAACTGTCATTTTTCTACGGTTATGAATCTTCATATAAATATCTGATATGCAGGATGTGTTTTCATGGTTACAAATTGAACATCATTAAACATAATTAAAGCATAGTGATTCATCACAAAACAATATGTAATTATTTATTGTGAAATATTTATGTGTTTTCCAATGGTCTTAGGCGGCCCCTGTCAAAGGGTCATTCGCCGCCGCCCCCCCCCCCAAGGGGTCGTGACCCATAGGTTGAGGACCGCTGTCTTAGAGCATTGTGCATCGTATCCAAAGAAGGCTATGAGATGGGTGCTCTAAGAATAGGCTGGGAATCAGTGAATTTAATTCCAGGTATTGAATAAATACACAACTTCAAAGTCAACAACCCAGGCTATTCAGTCCAGATCATATAAAAGGGACTTTGAAAAAATCTGTGGAAAAATTCCCTAACTTTTCAATTCCATTTTCCCACAAACTTTCTAAAGCCTAGATATATATATTCCTCTAGCAGTTATGTCAACTTTTCTAGTTGAGTCCATAAAGTTTTTTTCTGAAACCACTACAAAATCTTTCTGATGCTGGTCCGATCCTCACCCATGCTTGGCCCTGGAGCTTCTAGGGGCTTCCCTCACAACTTGTATAGAAATCCCCTGAGCCCTACATCAAGATGCAAACTCACTACCTCCAAGTGCTGTCCAACCAGATGGACAATCCCCACAGTCCATTCTCATACCATCCATAGCTGAGAACCCTCTGCAGTGGCCAGTGTTCATTCTAAAGAAGCTCGTCCACCAAAAAACGTCTGCCAACACTGACTCCATTTTAAATGGATTTCAGTTCTCCAGGGACCTGACATGGAAATGCAACTATTGGGGAAGTGCCTTTGTTTTGCATTCGAACAAGGAAGGGTAACTTTACACAGCTTGATGCAGAAGGGCACGACCTTCACCAACACTACAACTTGGTTGATAGCACATTCCAAGCATGGACCTGAATAAACCAGGAATGGCCCGCACAAGCCCCTCTCCCAATAGGCACCAAAATAAAAGCAAAAGGCAATGTCCCCTTTATTCATTCACACCCTCAGCTCTCAGGAAGACTTTGTTCTCTAGTTTGAAGGCGAAAACCATTGCCAAGACCGCAGGCAAAGTGGCAAGGAGATTATTGTCTCACAGAAAGAGGGAGAGCTGCCTTGGCGGTAGCTCCTATACAGACCCCACTTTCCAGGGGCTTGAGAGGGGATGAGACCATCAGGTTAGCAACCCATCTGTCCTTATGCCTGTTCACCCTATTCTAGTTTCTTTTTAAAAATACTTTTATTGGGGGCTCTTACATCTCTTATCACAATCCATACATCCTCCAGTGTGTCAACCACATCTACACATATGCCATCATTGTCATTTTCCAAGCATTCTCTTTCCACTTGAGCCCCTGAAAGCGGCTCCCCTTTTCTTCCCCCCCTCCCTCACCCGCCCGCCCTCATAAAACCTTGATAAATTATAGATTATTTTTCCCATATCTTACATCACCCCTCACCCACCCTCACCCACTTTTCCATTATTCATCCCCCTGGGAGGGGGTTCTAGGTTGATCCTTGTGATCAATTCCCCCTTACTCCCCTCACCCTCCCCTAATCCTCCTGGTATCGCTACTCCCCTTGTTGGCCCTGAGGGGTTTATCTATTCTGGATTCCCTGTGTTGTGGGTTCTTATCTGTAGCAGTGTGCATGCTCTGATCT
Source organism: Echinops telfairi (assembly GCF_000313985.2). Taxonomy (NCBI): domain Eukaryota; kingdom Metazoa; phylum Chordata; class Mammalia; order Afrosoricida; family Tenrecidae; genus Echinops; species Echinops telfairi. Next base: position 94,415,478 of record NW_022103906.1, on the reverse strand, counting down.
AATCTGATTTGTAAGGTAGAATTGAGGTCATGATAGTGGAGGGAGGAAGCACCAAAGAACTAGAGGAAAGTTGTGTGTTTCTTCTGTGCTATACTGCACCCTGACTGGCTCATCTCTTCCCTGTGACACCTCTGTGAGGGGATGTCCAATTGTCTACAGATGGGCATTGGGTCTCCACCCCATTCCTGCCCCCGCCACCTCCATTCACCTTGGGTATGGTTTTATTCTGGGTTTTAGATGCCTGGTACCTGATCCCATCAACACCTCATAATCACACAGGTTGGTGTGCTTCTTCCATGTGGACTTTATTGCTTCTCAGCTAGATGACCACTTGTTTATCTTCAAGCATTTAAGACCCCAGACACTATATCTTTTGATAGCTGTGCACCATCAGCTTTCTTCACCACATTTGCATATACACCATATTCTTAAACAGGCCCTGCATGGCCCTCTGTCCATGCTGTTACAACATGAAGACACTCACCCCCACAATCTGACTCTTGAGTTATTCTAAAGGCTGTCTCTACTGTGCCTGCCTCTAGCCTGTTTTCTTTACTGGATTCACAACCCCCTTTTGGCATCAAAGCTTGGCTCTATTTCTCAGTCAACTTCTGTGGATCAATAACATGATTTCAGATTAGTAGCCTCCACCACCAGTGTCAGTAGATAGCACCCCCAGGTCCTACCACAGCAGCGCTGCCTCTCACCTCTGTCTCCGCTCACCCACAGATGCATCTGCCAGTCTCTGTCTTGTGGCTTCACACGCTGAGACCACAGGTAAGAGGCTACACAAGCACTGCTGGGGCCATAGGTCTTCTGGAATCTTCCCGAGCCCAAGCAGGACCCTGCTTGGCTTCAAGACGTCTCTGAGCCCAGGTCAAGGTTATCATCCGTATGCCAGGGAGCATCAAGACAGCACTCACTACTTAGCTCTGGTCATAATTCTACAGTAAATTGCAGTGAAGTACATATGAAATGAAGCCTTGCGCATTTAAGCTTCGGTCTATCTGCTAGGAAAGATGACCATTATGAAACTCACAGCAGGGATATAAGCCACCATCTATGAATGTAAGAACATTTCTAGGATTTCGATGATAGACTTGACTTGGATTTTGTTTTATGTGATTTGGCTTTCTTCTGACCTTTCTCTCCTCCACCTCAAACTCTAAAATCACTGGATCTGTAGCAAAGAAGGGTGACAACGAATGACTAACTAAACTATCTGAAACTCTTAGCGCAGTGGTTCTCAACTTTCCTAATGCCACGACCCTTTCATACAGGTCCTCGTGTTGTGGTGACCCCCAACCATACATTATTTTTGTTGCTACTTCATAACAGTCATTTTGATACTATTATGAATTGGGTGATCCCTGTGAAAAGTTGAGAACCACTCGCTTAGATTCACCCAGAACAGAGACTATCCACAGCAATGAAGCATGCCCTGTATTCTAGATAAGGCCTCTGAGATGGGAATGTGTTTGGGAAGTTTGTAAGTTCTTGAAAGCAAGTTGGCAAATAATACAAGTATCCTAAGATCCCAGAAAGAAGTGGAGGGGAACTAAAATTCTATTGCCATGTGGTCAATTCCACCTCACGGTGACCCTACTCAGGGTTTCCAAGGCCATCCATCTTTAGAGGAGCAGACAGCCTCCACTCTCCCATGGAGTAGCTGGTGGATTTGCACCTCAGACCTTGTGATCAGCAGTTCAATACTAGGACTCTTTGGGGAACTTATTCTCCAAATCCAAAATTTACATTTTAAAGATGGGATTACAAAGTCTGAAGGGGAATGAGCCACGCAAAAGTCTGAAGTCAATGTCACTAAAAGAAGCCATCCTTTATTCCTTTTTCGTCTATTGGTTGACTGGGCAGTTACAATAACAACAGGACAGTGTAATAAAGTGCTGGGGAATGGACATTTGACTTCGACAACTCTGACGGTAACTGCCAAACTCCAGCAATATAGCAAGCTATTTAGTCTTAGACTGTCTTCTTACCGTAACATGGAGATAGTAATACTGCAAAAGTTTGTTCTGATGATAAAATGATACCTTATACATGAAACCTTATACAGTACAGTATCTGGCATCGATATAACAGTGTTTAACAAAAACTACTGACCCTTTTGCCACTTCTCGCGGTATAGGTCTTCCCATCATGGTAGGAAGCACCATCCTGTGGAGCGATGGCCATCCAGAGATTGAGCCCTGAGAGAATAGCGACAGACCGTGGTCTCTAGAATGAATTTGTAGTTGACAAGTCCCTCCGTATTAAATATTAGTGAGTGGTACGGGATGAATTTATTTCCCCCTGTCCCCACCAAAACCAAACCATTGGTATACACTTGAGTACACACTCAGCCCAGTCCTAGAGGATCCATAATATATTTACCAAGAGAAGATACACAACACACCGAAGGTAACTGAGTATACCACTAGTGTGAGTACAATCAATACGATTGGACGCTTACAATGCTCCCATTTGGTTCAGCAATAGTTTCATATATTTTGGATATAGTCAGTAAGCTATTAAAATGCTGGGCAGGTAGCCTAGAATTTGATGGTATTTCTTTTCTCACTCTCTTCAGACAACTTACCACATAAACGTACTCTATCAATGGGAAGAGCAGTGGAAATGTAGGGAAAAGAGAGAGGGGGGGTTTGCTTTGTTTTGATCCTTGTTATCAAGAGAAACCCTTGGTTCTCCCGGACTGGTCCTCACTGCCCCATGAGTAAGCCGTGAGCTGTGGGCCAGAGAGGTTCCTCCTCTTCCCGGACATGTGACTTTGCACAAATCTCAAGGGGCTCATATTTGCAGTGAGGAAAATAAGATGCCCATTGCTGGGTGCCTGTGAATCTCATGAGACATCCCCACAGTCCTCAGACATAGTGGGAGCCGAAGAGTGACTTCGTCATCCCAGCCTCCGTGTTGCTGGCTCTGGAACTTGCTCCCTAGAATGTGCTCCCGTTTACTCTCTGACCATGTTCAGTTCATCTCTCTTACACAGGCATTTTAAGGCAACGATTGATCCAGTAAACCTTCTCGGTGAGGACAAACCTCTCACATCAAATCCGTACAGTTAAAACGACCTGCTTCCACGTTCAGGTCAAATAACTGATATTCATGGGTCAGGTGTCTGTCACCATCCTGGATGATGGGTACCTAGTACGGTAGAGCTACTCCCTGCGTTCTATGGAGGAGAAAGATTAGCATCCAAGACAGCATGGCAGGGCCATGTGCTTTTCTCAGCATCCCATAGTGACTTCCTTTGAGCTTGTACCCACTGCTCCTGTCATCACCGACTAACAGTTCATGTGCCTACGGTGGAGTCCGTTGACCACATTGCCAACTCCTTGAGGGCACACTGCCCTTTATATTATTTGCACCTTGAACAGGGCTTACCACTCAGTATGAAGCTATAGCTCATGTAGGACTAAGAATGATATTTAAATTTTGCCTTTGCTGTTAACTTAAAGCCATTAGTAATTCAAATGCCTCTACATTTCCTCAGTTGTATGGGGGAAAGTGGGTGAGCAAAGAAGTGTAAAACAAAAAGAAAGAGGGTTTCTTTCTTTTTTAATCACTGCCATCAGGAGAAATCCTTGGTTCTACACTAGATTGGCCCTTCAATTATCTGGTGGGTAATCCATGAGCTATGGATCGGAGAGGGCCCTCCTCTTCCTAGACATGTGATCCTAAGAGGCCTTTGGATCAAGCTCTTTTTAAGATTGCAGAATACTCTAAATTCCGTCGTTGACCATATGTGTGATTCTGGGTTGTCCCAACTTAACCACTTTCTTTGGCACCTCTTGTGACCCTCAGCTGTGCGTTTTCACTGCCACGCCTATTCAAATATTCATTCAGGAGCCCACTCACTCCTCTCAGCCAACTTGTCAGCTGACACCATTACTTTCCCAAGTATGGTGTACAGATTCTTGGTATGTGTTTTAATAAGCATGTTATTTTCAATATAAAGAATCTATCCCTTGGGGAAGTATTCATTCAGTTGACTCAAAGGAGAAATACTGTCTACATATATGAAACTGTGTCAAATAATAAAATGGTTTGCTAGGCATTAGCTGGAAGCAGAGGGTTGTCAGCACACAGTGCACCATCGTCCCAGCCCGTGAGTTGAGTTACCTGATGAACAAACTGAGCAAATAGAGTGGGGAGGTCTAGCGAGCACACAAAGACTCCACGTGGACACAGTGCACACCACAGAGTTTTCCTAGACATTCTGTTTTCTGTAGCACCAAAGTTCTCCCAAGGTTTCAGACTCATGCTGGGATTTTTTTCAGCCGCATGAAATTACAGCAGCTCAAAATGATATCAATAATTACATTCTGCTCAGAGGAGAATGATTGTGTTCCAAGCTGCGAGCAGGCCCTCTAGCAGCAGCCAGGATGTCTTTTCTCCCTTTGTGCCAGATAATTACATGGAGTCTTTTAGCATAAACGCAAAAAGGAGAGGCTTCGGTCACTGAGACTTGAGGAAATGTGTCTCTGTTATTCCTTAGCTCTGGGGTCTTGTGGGAAGTCTTCCAAGCCTCAGTTTCCCTACTTTCAAATTAGAAATAGTCATGTGCCCACTTTCTAGAGGTTTGATGATCAGAAATATGCGCAAAGCATCAAAGATGCTACATAAAATATATCCAAAATTAAAACTATTAAGTGGAGCTGGTTGGAAAAAGCCTCTGTTTTTCTTCCTCTGAAAGCCATTCACCTCTTTAGGCTGTGATTCTGGACTTGGCCACATTGACTTGCTGTGGCTCATGGAGTATCAGTAGAGATGACATCAAATGGCACATAAAGATTAAGGAACAGTTGCAGGGCAGGGCTTGCTCCTTCCCATTTCCTGTACCGCCACGGGGAAAACACACTCAGGCTGGCTTCCAGTCTCAGAATGAAAATGAGAGCTGCGTGGATCAGAGCCCAGCCTGGGAAACCTGAGCTCCACCCCAGTGACTCTCCAAAGTACATGTGAATCCAGCAGAAGTCAGATAGCCCTCAATGGATCTACAAATCCTGAAGAATAAATGAGCATTTCTGTCAATGAGTAATTGTTAGAAATGCTTGTTGAGCAGCCATGGGTGGCAACCGCTAGCTTCTCCACTCACCACACATCTGCTTGATCAGTGCCAGCCCAGTGCATGCCCTATTGTTTTGTTGCATCTGAGCCACCTTTTCCTGAAATCTCCATTTTTAAAAAAACAATACAAAGGTCAACATGGACATAGACAGATGGGATCAGTAGACCTTGAACTTTGCTGCAGTGTATCCAGTAGAACATGAGAGACCACCCATCCATGCAGGACTAAACTAGAAAGATGATAAGAAACAACCTAGCTTGTTTCTCTGACCCTTTCCAGATAAAATGCAACGAACACTTCTCCTTCAATGACCGTGATGCAGGGGATTTGCAATGAAGACAAAATAGGCACTCCTAGCTGGAGACAGCTAACTCCTCCCACTCTTGAGTAGCAGGATGAGAAGTATTCAGTCCTATGCTATGCCATCATCTGACGGTGCCACCACTATGTGAAGTTGGCCGAGTTCACCAAACTACTCTGCCATCCAGCCGAGGAGGATCGAAGGGGGAGTAAAAGTACACGCTAGAGAGGAAAGATGCACAGAAACTGGTGTTCAGGAATTGTGGCTCGGTTACTTAAAGAGCAGAGATTCTCATCATCCCATCCTGAAAAGCTACAGCTACTTGCAATGATTTTACTCGATAAAGCACTTTTTTCTGCTGCCATGAATCCTATTAGCAACAGTGAGCTCAAAAGGTGCATCTCCAATGAAATGCAATACATTCCCATTCTCTTTCTTCAGAGAGTTAATCATGGCCTAACAAAGACGTTAGTCAACACAGACGGAGGCTGTGGTGGTGGTATGAACCGTGTGAGAACTGAAAGAGCAAATGTGCAGAAGCATCCACATTCATTTAAAAAATATCTTCAAAAGACAGTGTATGAAAACTATGATTTAATACATGAAATCGCAGAAGGCACATGGACCACAAAATATTTTTATTTATATCAAAATACTGTTCAACTTAATTTCTTATTTTAAGTCTGTGTGTGTGCACATACGTAATGAAATATGTAGCATGTTAGCAGAAATTGATGAGGAGCCAGTGGACCCCCATTGCTTTATATAAAAGAAACTCTGATAGAAGCTTGGATATATTTCTGTAGTCAATTGTTTTACCCAATCAGTGGAGTCAAAGTGGATGGATTTTAAATTTATTGCAAATTCAGTTTAAAATTCAACATAAAAGATAGGTTTTGTTTGTTTGTTTTTTCAAAATGTAAACATGCAATTAAGAAACCTATGGAAAAGCTCTGCTTGGAATTGGTCATGAGGTAGCAAAAGGTAGAAATGGTATTTAGAGAAGAAGAAGAAGTAGTGGTATTGGGTTAATATTGGGCTGCAAGTTCTGTGGTTCAAACCCACAAGCCCTTCTGTAGGAAAAATATGAGGCTATCTGCTCCCGTAAAGATTCACAACTTCTGAAACCCTACAGAGGGTGGTTAATAGTTGAAGAGAAAGGAAGGCAGGAAGGCAGGAAGGAAGGAAGGAAGGAAGGAAGAAGGGTTTAACTCTAATCGAAGGCAGTGGGTTTGTTATCAGTATTCTACCAATGAAATTAAAAGCTGTAGTTGTCAAAATACATACACATATAATGCAGGCATTTATCTCAAGTGACTAAGCTCCAACAATTTTAACAAAGTTTTTGTTGATTTTTTTTTTAATCCACTCTCTCTGTTGTTGACTTTCTTCAATTCGATGAAAAGTTTTATTTGTGTAGAACTACTATGTAAATCAGCTGAAGTATAAACATTTTAAAACAGGCTTCTGAGTTTCAGGCATTTCTTTGTTTACATTTATTGGTAAATCTTTAATCAAAGGATTCCATGAATGGAACGCCCCCCTCCAGGAACACAACACAAAATGCTGCAGCTTTTGAAGCCTTTAGTGGTCGAAGACCTGCAGCTACGTCCCTACAGAAGCAAGAGAGGAACTGAACAAACTCAATGATGAAAGTGTCCAGAGTATATGAGTTTAAACCCTAGAATTCCATCAGCATGCTTGATAAAGCGTTCTAAGGAATGTGAAACATGCGAAGTGCTTTGTCTAACAAAATATTACAGGAAAGGTACTCCGAAGAGGAGCCCGTGTGGCAGAAGCAACTTGTGAATGGCTGCCACCGTGAAGGGTGGCCCTTCGCAACCAGCCCGTTGTTTTGTGGAAGACAGTTCTGGAGAACTGCCTCTCAAAAGATTCAACCAAAAAATCCTAAACCCACAGCCATGGGCTCAAAGCCAATCAATAGTCACTTTATATTGGGTCCCGAGATTACAAAACATTATAGAAGCAAACGGCCTCGTGTTTTCTTCTCGGAGGGGCTTGTGGGTTTAGATTTGGGGACCTCAAGGTCAGCCGTTTGAGACTTGACCAATGGCTCCACCAGGGTTCCTCTGTCAAGATCACAGCCAGGAGAACCTTATGGCCCACTCCTACTCGGTGACACTTGGGGCCTCCCTAAATGGGGCGGACACAACGGCAGCTAGAAACCCCAACACATGCCTTCCAGGAAGAGCTAGTCATTCCAGTAAATGAGCCAGAAAACCAGTATCAGCAAGTGACACCTCTGCTTTCCGTACAAGGATGGCTATCACTTTCATGAGGATATACAATTTTTATTTTTGAGCTAGATTTTAGCCTCGAAAATTATTTTGGATACCATTATCTTATAGATTCATCAATATTATAAATTTAGCTTGTCAATAAATATACAGTTATCCCAAATTATATAAGTTTGATTCTTATTTATGCCTTCTTTTAGTCTCAAAGTGTGTTCTGACCACCTGCGTTAAGAGGACTCTCCTAGGTGCAATATTGTGGATTTTCACCCTAAGCAGTGAGAGACGTTCAAGGAATGCTCCCAGAGCTTTCACTGGGCAGGACGAGGGGCGATGAGGGAGCCCCCGCTGCCCAGCCGTCCGGACAGGAACGTGCATGACAGGACCCACGCTGAACTGTTTGTGTAGGAAAAGAACGTTAGGCTGCTGATATCTGCTAATGTCTCCTCCAACACAAACAAACAAACTTTGTTGATCTCTCTCTGATTTCCACCACTCCTCCCTGATTGCTGTATGTCTACAACTCATTAACGTCCGTCTGGGGCGTGGGTCTTGAAAAGTTTGAGTAAATGTTTGTGACAGTAATTCTTAATACTGCAAATCTTTATGTCCGGATTACGTGCTAGCACCCCCCTTCTGTCAGAGACCCTAAAGATCGCCGTTTTCATCGATTGAAAGCAACGTCTGAGTCGGAATCACTGTGGTGCTCGAGCTGTGTCTCAAGCAAAATTGAAACATATTAAAGGATATTAATCAGATGAGGGTGATTTCATTTGCGGGGAAAAATATGTATGGCTCGCAAATAACTTTTATTTTTAAAATTTTTTTCATGATCCATGGTGTATTTTATTTTATTAATTTATTCCCCCACCCCGTACAGTTTTATCGGCACATAATTTACGTACATATCATACAATTCAGTAGTTCATCACCGCATCCATCTTAGCGCCTCCCCACCCCCATGGTCAAATCGCCTTTGAAATGAGTAGTGCAGTCACAATCTGTTCTAGTGCTCCCCCCAGCCTCCTTAGATCATGATTGCTCCCCAGTCCCCTTTCCCTTTCCCTCCCTATCACCCACCCCTGCTTTCCCTCGCTCCCCTTGGATGGGTTTTTCTCCTGTGCATCCACTCCTCCTGGCTTCCCAGCTGGAAAACCCAACAGACAACCATGGAAAACAAAATCGCAGTAAGGCGGTCAGGCTGAAATCCTAAGAGTACCAAGACAGAAGTGCGAACAATGCACAGGAAGGAAAAGCCCCTCCTCAGCGGTCAACAAGCCAGGGAGGAAACTTCTGTCGTGGAACAAGTTAAGAGACATGTGTCTGCAGTACAAACTCAGGTCGTGTCTAAAGGAGGGACAACTGACCAATTATTGAGTTCGATTCAGCACACAGAGGATTATCAGGGTCTCTGCCTGGTAGTGAGACTGTTGGAGACTGGCCTTCGGCTAGAACAGCTCTGCTGGTGGTTCGGTCTGACTGGTTACTCTGCAGATGGGTTTGGGGCTCCAATTGTCCTCCATACAAATTGATTGTTCATAATTTTAGCTAGGATACATTTCTCTTCACCATCGTCATCTTTGGATCACACACGGTGGTGTTCTTCTTCCGTGTGGACTCAGTGGATTCCTTGCATGCACAGCTACAGAGACCACGAGGGGCTGCTTCTGGCACGAAGACCCAGCCTTTGAAGGGTTTCCCCACTGTTCAAAATGAAGCTGCGGTGCCCACAGTAAACACACAGGCTCCAAAGTGTTTCCCATAAACTGTGAGTCACATGCAGGAGGAGTGTACATGTCCTTCCTTAAGACATATTAGTCATTTCTATCTTTATTGGAGGTTTAACCGTTTATGCTTCGGGGTGAATACCTTTTAAAAATAGCTCTGACAAGAATGCAGAGGTCAATTAAATGTGGCGATGACTGAGTCATGCATGTATCTCTGGATCCTAGAACATATTTTCTATTTATATAACACACATATTCCAAAGGTCAGAGATGCTCCCTAAATTTCTGCAGTGGAAACAATGGCAACTAGAGAGTGAGAAACGTATCTCCAGCTGCTTCTTCATACAATCACCAAGGCTGGAAGTTCCTAGACACAGTGTGGGCTGGGCTTGTACCTGGCCATCAGCGGTACCACCGCTCTGTGTGTAACCCTTCGTCCTAGCGAGCACCTCTACACAGATCCCCTCATTTAGTGTCTAGAGGAAGACCCTGTGTTTCTATAGCCCCAAAGGTGGGACATTGAGAGAGAGAGAGAAAACAGGGATGTTTGCATTTTGAAGTTTTTCATTGCTTCACTGCATCCCAAATACAATCTAACGGGACAGTAGAGACACAAATTAGATCCCTCTCTGATTGTGATTGCAGCAAACATGAAATCACATAAGTTGGTCCGTTCAAAGAGTAAATTATGATATGGATAACATTTCCAAACTTCATAGACAAATAACACCCCATTCTTAGGAACTTAGAAAGTGTCTCCTCACCAACGTTACCTTCATGTGTGTCTGTCTCCCTCCACTGCTTACTTGACCCCGTTGGTGTCCTGAGGACCTAACACAGCAAGCAGTCCGTGGCCTCTTTGACAAACCGCTCCCCTGCTATCTGGGCCATGGTAATCTAATTAGTTTCTGTGTCTCAATTTTTATAAGTTGATCCCACTAGGTTGGAGTGCTATCAATTATGGATATGGTTAGGGATACGTCTAGAATCATGTTGGAAAATGAATGACCAGTCTGGATAGCCTTTACTAAGTTCGAACTTTAGCACCTTAGATAAACAAAGAAATAAACCATAATCCAAGATAGCAACACTCAATAATATGAGACTGCCAATTTTCTCCAAATGAACCCCAAACAAGCAAAAAGAAAAAAGAAACACTGCCATGAAGCGGATTCAGATCACATCAACCCGATACAGGGTTTCTGATATTCAAAATCTTTATGGGAACAGACTGAGGTCTCAGCTTTTCCCTGAGGAGTGACTGGTGGGTTTGAACCTCCAACCTGGGGTGAGCATCCCAACCAATGCCGCACCTGCAGCACTGCCACGGCAAACGACAAATACCAATAGCTAATTAACCTTGATTATATACCTTCTGGAAACTCTTTGGTGGCAGCAATTGCTAATCACTTGACTGTTAACCAAAAAATTGGCAGGTGAGTGCCATCCAAAGGTATCTTGAAAGAAAGGGCGGGGCATTTGCTTGTGAAAGGATTCATGCTGACTCCTAGTAACCCTATAGAATGGGGTAGACTTGGCCCTTTTTGAGTTTCTGAGACAGTCACTGTTTACAGGAGTTAAAAAGGCCCATCTTTCTCCCAAGAAGGCACTGGTGGTTTTGAACTGCTGACCCTTCGGATTGTAGCTCCATGTGTAACCACTGCATCACCTTAAAAACTCTATGGAGTACTGTGTCACCCTGAAACACATGGGTCACTGTAAATTGGAATTAGCAGCTACCTTTGCATATGTCTGTAATTCCTAGGTGCCAGGCAGGATGCTAAGAATTTTATTTTATTATTGGATGATATTTACTTAATAACTATGCATACAATATTATTGTTCCCATTTTACACATAAAGAAATTAATTCAGCAACTTGGCAAAAATCACCATTTACACAGTTTTAAATCCCTTTTCTGACTTCTGGACATTTCACTCCCAAACAGTACTCCCATTCACTGGGCAATACTGCATCTCACCATCTGTCAACTTAGCACTCACTAAATCCTCAACATAAAAAAGAACCCTGGTGGTACAGCTGTTAAGTGCTTGGCTGCTAACACCAAAGCAGGAGTGGGGGGTTCAAAGCCACCATCTACTCTGCACGGGAAGGAAGCCACTATGGCTCTGCGGTACAGAGACGCGGCAGTCCGTTTCTGTAAATAGTTACAACCTCGGAAATCCTCCGGGCCAGTTCTGTTTTCTCTTACAGGGTTGCCATGGATCAGAAGGGCTCTACAACGGGTTTGGGTTTGGGTTCCAATTGTGAAGCTTCTTTGGAGATGTTCATGGAACTTAACCCCTGAACACAAAGCTTTTCTGGGTCCTTAAATATCTAAAACGGAGGGGCGAGCACTGTGAGTAAGATGAAGGTACGTGATCTGTCCGGTCCATTGTCCCACAAACTTCTGGAAGCCACTAGGGTTGCAATGCTGTCATAAACAGTGCGGTCTCAAAAATCTATGGCGCCCTTAGCCCTGCGCCGTCCTGCAGGGCCTTCTGGGCGGAGCTTTCGTAGGATGGCTATCTCCCACTGGGCAAGCATCTATCCTCCCGCTCTGAGTTAGTGCCCCCAGTAGTGTTGCCTGGGAAGGTTCTCTCTGGTCACAGTTTTGCTCGAACCTCATTTTTGTGAAGAGCATTTGGCTGTGAAGTTTTGTTTCCTGCTTGGGGGGAAAATGCCCCAGAAACTTATGATGTTGAACACAGCGCTATGGGAAAAACTCAAGTGTACAATGCTTTTCTCATTTCATGAAAGGTGAAATGTCGATTGATAACAAGCCTTGTTCTGGACATCCGTCAACTTCCTGAACAGATGAAAACGTAGGCTCTTAGAACATTTGGAGTTTGTTTTACCAGGTGAGACTGTTCATCAAGCTTTCTACTTACAAGTTCTGAAAAGATTGTGTAACAGTGTGCAACCAAAAAGGGCCTGTTTTATGGCAGATGGTGGACTGGTTTTGCCACCATGACTATGCACCTACTCACACAGGCATCTCAGTGCACCAGTTTGGGGCAAAAAACAGCATACCTGTCTTGCTCCGTGCACCTTACTCATCTGACCCCACTCCATGTAACTTCTTTTTGTTTTGTCAAATGAAGAAGGACACGAAAGGACAGCAATTTGATGATGTAGAAGAGGTGAAGACAAAAAAGCAAGGGTGGTGCTGTCAGCCATCCCAACAAATGAGTTTGAAAAATGTTTCCAAGAATGGAATCACAGATTTGACAAATGTATTAAGTATAATGGAGGGTACTTTGAAGGTGATAGGACAGTTTTGTAAACAAATTTAAATGCATAGCTTGGGGAAAAAAATCTGGTTTTGGGGGGGTACTCTCTCATAAGTCAGGATTGACTTCACATAATGTAGACACACACAGCTAGTTAGTTAGTTAGTTAGATAGGTAGATGATAGATAGATAGATAGATAGATAGATAGATAGATAGATAGATAGATAGATGATAGATAGATAGATGATAGATAGATAGATAGATAGATGATAGATAGATAGATGATAGATAGATAGATGATAGATAGATAGAT
>NW_022103906.1:94397222-94402459 GCF_000313985.2 Echinops telfairi | reverse complement strand
GATAGATAGATAGATAGATAGATGATAGATAGATAGATAGATAGATGATAGATAGATAGATAGATAGATAGATAGATAGATAGATAGATAGATAGGTAGGTAGAGATAGAATGAGAATAAGTAAAACAGCATGGTGACACTGGTACAAGATATCAAATGTAGATTCCAGAAAACAGCCCAGTCTGTACATGGGTATTTAGCATACGATGAAATGACAAAATTGGTGTCTCAAATGACCCAGGAAAGAATAAACAATTCAGAAAAATGACCAATTTGAAAAAAGTACAATAGTTATGATTCATAAGATATGAACATTTAAAATGTGCTTGCATTAAAAATATAAATTATTTAGTGTATACATGTTTATGAAACATCACTCTTACCTAATGCTACACAAAGCTGAACTGACTTGCATACAAAGTAGTTCTTATGTCAGTTTAGTCACTTCCATGAAATGTCTTTGCTTGAGCCCATCAGTTTCAGTTAGCAAACAGTATCTGAGTCCATTCTGTGGGTCATGCAGATTCACAGAGGATGTGCTCTGCCTTTAGGAAACCACTCTGTTATTTTGTGCTTCAGCTCAGTTCTTTTTTTTAAAATCAGGACTTATTAAACATGTGTCCACAGCAAGAGTCAGGATCACACATCAAAGAGGTTTCTTGAGTTCCCCACTGGAGTGAACCTCAACTTTGCAAGGATCTTTAACAAAAATGGATCAGAAAGTATGTTCCTCAGAAAGTAAAACCCTTGTGAATTTCCTTTTCTTTTTTTTTTCCTTCTCTGTCTTTTTTTTAAAATCATTTTATTGGAGGCTCATACAACTCATCACAATCCATACAGCCATCAATTGTATAAAGCACATTTGTACATTCATTGCCCTCATCATGCTCAAAGCATTTGCTCTCCACTTAAGCCCCTGGCATCAGCTCCTCATTTTTCGCCCTCCCTCCCCGCTCCACCCTCCCTCATGAACCCTTGATAATTTATTATTATTTTGTCCTACACTGTCCGACTCAATTCTTTATTGCAAAGACTTTGGACACTCTTCGGAGGCCAGGGATTCTGCTGTGCTCTGAGTAGACACAAAGGAGAAGGACAAGGAGGTGGAAAGGGGAAAAGAAGGTATTAAGAAGGGAAAAAAAGAAGGAAGGGCTGCAGGGTCGGGGGTCGGGGGAGGAAGAAGTAAAAAGGAATGACTCATCAGGAAGTCTCATCTCTCAGTTTAGGAAAGATACATTCTAGTTGGAGAGATATGCAGACACACAGATTATTTCGATACAGTGTGATACATACAAGCTCGGAGGCCCTGACTGCTAGCTGAGTATTTGTAGAGGAAAGACGGGTAGTCAAGTCAGGCGATCCTTGGAAGACATTCCCAAGGTCACGATGCCGGACAATGTTCTGAAGGTCAGCAGAAGTCAACCGTGGAAGAAAGAAGAATGTACAGTATCCTTGATGAGTGAGTAGCTGGAAGAAGCAAGCAGAGGATGGGAGAATCAAACATGCCCAATAGGCAGTCTCTGACTGCTTGTGCTCATTAGCGGTCGGAAAGAATAACTAGAAGCACAGGAGCACGATGATACTCCCAAAAGAAATTTGAAAGGGGCTTTTGGGTTCCATGTTTTGACTACCTGAAACTGAACACACGACTGAAAGTGACTTAATCAGTCACTCAGCTTAGAGATAGTAGTGTATTTTAAAACTCATTTATGTAAGGTATTGGGGTGGCTTTATGTCCCAAAAAGCAATGTTGGGCTCCTGACCCCCAGGACCTGAATATGTGATCTTATTGGAAAATAGTCTTTGAAGATGCAATTTGTTGAGTTAACACGAAGTCACACCTGAGTGAGTCTTGTCCAGTGGTTCTCAACCCTCCTAACGCCGGGACCCTTAGTACAGTTCTTCATATTGTTATGACCCCCAACCATAAAATTAATTTTGTTGATACTTCATAACTATAATTTTGCAACTGTTATGAATTGTCATGTAAATACCTGATAGGCAGGATGTATTTTCATTGTTACAAAGTGAACATCATGAAAGCATCATGATTCATCACAAAAACAATGTCATTATATACTGTGAAATATTTATTTCTAACTACAAATCAATGAAATTTTGTCCTGAAGCATGGTGTAGCATGAGTAACAGTCTTCGTATAACAACAGTAAACGACATTGCTACATTTTGTGACAGTATGTGTAAAACACCAAAGTCAGTGGGAAGGTTGAGATAGCTTCCTTCTCAACAGATCAGCATATCTGCATGTGGGCGGACCCTCCTGGAGATGATAGAGGAGCCCAGTCTCGGATCCTAAGACCATCGGAAATATGTGTTTTGTGATGGTCTTAGGCGACCCCTGTGAAAGGGTCGTTCGACCAAAGGGGTCGCGACCCTCAGGTTGAGAACCACTGGTCTAGTCCAATGGGACTGGTTCCCTTGGAAGAAAAGGAGACAAGCCTCAGAGACGCAGAGGAAGATTTGTCATGGGGAGAGAGATTAAAGCTATGGTGTTGTAAACCCAGGACCAAAGAGAATTCCAAAAATTAGACCAAAACAAAGCCAAATCACTGCCATCGAGTCAACTCTGACTCATGTGATGTAGGACAAAGTAGAACAACCTCTGCCAGTTTCTGAGGCTGTAACTTCATGGGCAAAGGAGAGAAAGCGGTCAGCTTCCTCTCACAGAATGCCTGGTGGTTTGTATCCAAATGCCGGCATTGCGTTGATCAGCTCCGTGCTAATTTGTCCTCTAGAACCTTCCTAGAGAGCATGGCCTTGATTTCAGTCTTCTAGCCTCTCAGACTGTGCCAGAGTCCGCGTATCTTCTTTGAAGCCACCCCCTCTGCTATCTCGCCCCTAGGGAATGAGCCCCGGGACTCAGAGGGGGCTTGTCTCCAGTTCTCCACGTTCTTTCCCCTCCTGGTCTCAGGGTGCTATCAGAGCATCAAGCGTCACCTCATCACGTAATAACACACAGAACAAGAGCAAATACCTCTTTGTTTGGCTTTGCTTTCCAAAGATTTCCCAAGTTTCCCTGCGGTCCATTCGTGTGGGTTGCACCCCGTGACCTTGTTGAGTTTCAAGAAAAGCTGGGAAGATAAGTATCTTGCATTTCGGCACAAAACAGAGCAAACACCTCACTGCCACTGAGTCCATGCCACCTGATAGCAACCCTGTAGGACAGGGTAGAACTGCCCCTGTGGGTTTCTCGGACTATAACTCTTTACATGAGTAGAAAGCCCAGGGCTGGTGGTTTCAAACTACCAACTCTGCAGTTAGTAGCCTAATGAGTAACCACTATGCCAGCAGGGCTGGTGTCAACCTCTCTAAATCAAACCAAACCCATTGTCCGGGAATCAATGCTGACTCATAGTGACTGCCCCTGCTGTTTCCAAAGACTGGAATGGTCTACAGGAGTAGAAAACCTTGTTTTTCTCCCAAGGAGCTGCTGGTGATTTCCAACTGCTGACCGTGAGGATCTCGGACCAACCCATAACCACTATGCCCCCAGGGCCTTTCTTCAACCTCTGTTGCAGCGGTTCTCAACCTGTGGGTCTTGACCCCTTGGGGGTCACCGAAGACCATGTGAAAACACATATTTCTGATGGTCTTAGGAAACGAGACCCCGCTCCTCTATCATCTCCAGGCGGGTCCGCCCACCTGCAGATATGCTGATCTGGTGAGAAAGAAGCTATCTCAACCTTCGCACCGACGTTGGCTTTTTATGAATACTGCCGCAAAACGTAGCAATGTAGTTAACGGTTGTTATATTAAGACTGTTACCCCTGCTACACCATGCTTTAAGATGAAATTTCATTGATTCGTAATTAGAAATAAACATTTCACAATATATAATGACATATTGTTTTTGTGATGAATCATGATGCTTTCATGATGTTCACTTTGTAACAATGAAAATACATCCCATCCACATACCAGATTTTACATGAAGATTCATAGCAGTGGCAAAATTACAGTCATGAAGTAGCAACGAAAATAATGTTACGATTGGGGAGTCCCCACCACATGAGGAACTGTCTGAAAGGGTCGAGGCGGGAGGAGGGTGGAGAACCGCTGCCCTAGGGGAAGAACTAAATTCATCCCCCTCAAAGGTGAGAAGGGTGGTGGTTTCTGGGTAGGCCAACAAAAGTGCTGCCCTGGAGTTCAGTGAGCCCTGAGGAGGGCAATCACCAGCACAGACAGTATTCGCCCCACCGCATGCTAAGGTGGCTCATGGAAACTTTGATTTTTAAGTATCAACAGTAAATGATAAGCATTTAGCTGCATTCTCTAATGTCTACCACCTCCTGCCCTTCTCTCGTGCCTAGGATTCTCACCATAATATAAGAAGTGAATATATATGCATGTATATGTAGATATATATGTATACATCTCATTCCTAGTAATGCAGAAAACATTGCATCTGCTTCTTGCTATAATATCTTATATCCATTCCAAGAAAAACAATGGGCCTGAAGAAAACGGAGAGGAGGTAGGTAGCCTAGGTTGCTTCCTAATCACTGTGCACAATGTATCCTTCCGTTCTCGCATGCTTCCTGAGTTAGACACTTGTTTCAAGCCAGAGATGGCAGGGGCCATTTGGCTGAAGATACAGCCTGGCCTGGCTGGCTGCACAGTGTGTCTGGTAGTACATCTACACACTAGGAGGGGATTCCATGCCTGTTTGACTATGCTGATAGTCTACTACATGGCGGACACTGTGCTTGCGAAACTTCTCAGCAGGAACACTGAGCAGTGCACGTCTCTTATAAGCGGGCCTTGCTTATTTACATGTTACATCATTGGGGCCTCACACTGCAGGACTCATATTATAGCGACCCCCCAAAAAAATTGTGCTCAGATTATCCAAGAGCGGCCATAAATCAAATTTACAACAACCACAAGAACTAAAATACCAAGGGTTTGCCTGAGGTTGGCTGAACCTTTCATCTGAAAGATCACGTAATTTTTTTGAGCCTACACATTCATTATTCATTCAGCAGATATTAGCCAGCTTCCCCCGTGCATCGCGTCCTGTACACTTGTAGTTGCTTATAAATGTCGACTGGTGATCGTGTTTTAATTCAACAAATATGTCCCGTTTGTCTGCCAAAGGCCAGACGTTGTGATAGATACTGACAAGTGAAAAAATAAGCAAAACCTGATTCCTGCCCGCAGGAACTCTAGACCTGGAGAAGAAACACACACACACACACACACACACACACACACAC
>NW_022103906.1:94384130-94397004 GCF_000313985.2 Echinops telfairi | reverse complement strand
ACACACACACACACACACACACACACACACACACACACAGTCTTCTGCTCTTTTCCTTGCCGCAAAAGCGCAGTAAATTATATGCATGCCGAGGATTGGGTGCTGATTATTCCGTGGTTTAATCTGATTTCCAGATCCACTTTCTAGTCCCCACTCTGTTCAGCACGGCCTTGACCCACATGTGGTCCGTCCGTGTCTGTGCACAGCTAGTCCTGGGCTCCGCCGGGTGAACGGCACGGGAGACAGACCCGAGGCTGGGAGAAGACTGAGCGCAGGTGGTTTCTTCTCTCTCCCTCCTTGCTTCAGGGCTGTTTCTCCAGCTGCCCCCCTGCCCTCTTCGCTCCTCGCCCCCACCAGGATTGGACTCCCCCATTGCCGGTTCTCACTGCGCTCCAGTGAGAATGTTTCTGCCCTTTTTCATCCCCGCAGGTGGTCGTGACCGGCTGTTCTTCCTGACTCGCCCTTGTTTACTCCCTTAACCTGAAGCGCACATAACTCTAAGGGTCCCTTTATTAAAGTCTCTTTATGGGAACCATCTGGGCCTGATTCTGTTTCCTGCTTGGATCCTGGATCATCCGAAACGAAAAGAAAACATAGAAATCATGATTTGGGTTTGTTGATTTTTCTTTTTCTTTTTGCAGGCTCGACACAGGGCCTTCCCTGCCTGAGTCTCTCCTTCCAGGGCCTCCTGGAGCGAGACCAGCTCCCTAGGCCCTCTGGGCAGCACCCTCTTGACAATCCATTTCCTCCGTGGGGGTTAATCTCCCACACTTTGGACAATGGCCCCCTGCAAGCCTCGGAGCTGAAGGCATGAATGAACTGAGTCCTCCCCGCTTCATTACATTTAAGGCAATTCAACCTTTCTGAGTCAAAGGCGCCAATCATGTAGACTTCCCCAGCTGGCCCCGTTCTTGCCCACACAGATTTTCCTTTAGAGATCACATCTGTGACGGTTTCTGAGCGAAAGTGACCTTGCAGAACGATACACGCAGGGCTATGCCGTTGTCGTTTGCCACGTGCACTGTCATCTTTGCACGAGAGCTTAATGGGCTCAGCCGTCTCGCGCTCCGTCCCAGTCTCTATCCACTGGGCACGTGCACAATGCACAATTCTATAGCCAACACTATTTTACACAGCCTCAAAGGCAAGCTCAGTTCTAACATATGGTGACTCCACTCACTGAATAATATTTAGCAATTTGATGAACAAGGACTGAATCATATCTTAACCACCTCAGCCAAATATTGTTTTATATAGCAACAGTATTAGTAATATATATGTTTTATTTTTTTCGCACCAGTACTTCCTGCTACACCCACTGAAAATTAAGAGCTAGACCTCACTGGAAGTACACAGCACAATAAAAGAGTTTGTTATCTCATTAACAATCTTCAATTCAATATTGCACTGTATGTACGAGACATTCAGAATGTCTGCTTTTTCTTTTCCTTCTGAGCAGCTGCTGGTATTGAGCAATCGTCTCCCAGGGTAACGCAGCAGAGAATCCTGGGGCATTTCCCAGACATGGAAAACAAAGCATAGGGATCCAAGGAAAGGGCAGGGCTTGAGTTCTCTTTCCCACCAGATACAAGCCCCGCAGGCTCAGGTTGTGGAGAGGAAAACGGTTTCGAGTCCCTGGACAGGCTCCTGGGACACGCGAGCTTAAGGACATTGTTCTCCTCTCTGAGAACAGCAGGACAGTGGTTTAGGAAAGACAGAACTGGAAGCTCTTCCCGAAGGGCAGTGCACCAGACAACTGTTCCCTGCCGTCGAGTGTAGTCTGACTCAAGAGGTACAGCCACTTATGATGTGCAGGGACTATACAACCTGCTTCGGTCAAGGCAAGTCCGAAGAGATCCATACCTTGGATCACATTCTAAGTTGAAAATCAAAATGAGCAGAGTTGACTTCAATTAAAAAAAGAAATGTTTTGGCTTCGACAGAGCTCTGAAGAGTGTAAAGGTGTGTTAGCTCTAAAGGAGAGTGCCCGAAGGAGCGGGTGCCCAGGATGAATCCTGAAGGGAGAGCAAGATTGACAGAGGCGAGAAGGGCGTTCCAGACAGCAGAGAGCATGGTCATTAGTCAGCAGAGAATATAATCCATTGCTCAAAGTGACAGGAAATAAGTCAATATTCATAAAGATTAAGCCATACTAGTTAACATCACTAGTACCACCGTGTTTTGTTTTTTTCTTTGAAAAACAGAGAGAGGGATTTCTAAGAGAGTTTGCTTGTTATGACAGCAATAACTCACTTTTTCCTACCACTCATTGCAAATATTGAGCTAATCTACATGGGAAGTTATAGGTTATAAGAATATGAGCCTTATTTGAACTAGAATAAAGGGGCCTTCCTGCTTTATCTGAATGTTCCCTAGAATGCAGATTTCTGCTCCCATGAGCCCATTGCCACCAGAAGGAGAGGGCACTGTCTTTGTTCTTACAGAACCCTGATTCCGTCCCACAGACGTGAAGGTGTCTGCAGCAGGTTCGAAAATGAAAGAATGAACGAAGCACTCCTCGAAATACTGAACTTCAAAAAGAAGGAGCCTGCGGGTCAGTCATCTAATGTTCCTGTTTTACAGGTGGGGTGATTGCAGTCGAGTGGGAGAAATGGGTCCGTCGGACCACAGGTCCAGGGCAAATTAGGAATCACCATCAAGGGCTCTGGGGCAGGTGGGGTGGACTCTCCAGCCTCTAGTCCGGTGAAATCACTATGGTTGTCATGGATTTGCAGAACCTCAATCTACGCTTCCCAGTGGCTCTACACGCTCAACATTGCGGGACATGCTACACAGAAAGGAGAGAAGATGTGCTCCCTTATCCCCAGGGAGCTCCTGGTTTCACTCAGGGAGACAAGTTCATGGGACTGTATTTTACAATCATTGACAAATGATGGGATGCAGGTCAGGAAAGCAGACGAGTCCTCAACTAAATATGCCAATGGCAGGAGGACAGGAGAGTCATTTCCAAACCAAACCACCGAACACACTGGCATTGAGCGGCCTCCAGCTCTTCGAGACCCTGTAAGAGGAGAACTGCCTCCTAAGGTTTCTGGGACTACATGTGTTTAGGGGAGCGGATAACCTCATCTTCCTCCCTTGGAGTGGTTACTGGGTTTAAACCTTGAGTCTGTCTAGCCAACACCTAACCCAGAGTGCCACCATGGCTCTCCAATGAGAATCATTTAACCTATGCTTATTAATTATCATCGTACAATGTTCCAAGGAAGGGAAAAAAATGGCAAAGATAGAGCTTCCTAGAGGAACTGGCCCTCAAAGAATGTTTAAGACAACTAGAGTGCATTGTTCACGTTATCTATTGCTGAGTATAAACCAAATCCAACATAAAATGAAGTAAAACAACAGCCATTTCACGATGCATTATGTTTTTGGTGGAGCATACATTTGGGCAGATGACATCCACTGAGGTTTCTTGTTGCTATTCTTGTTAATGACTAAGTTTGGCTAAAAAGATCAAGGTGGCTTTACTCACATTCCAGGAGACTTGCAAATAGTGACCTTCCCCTGAGCTTAGCCTGGTCCCTCTGCTTCTTCCATGTTCTTAGGATCTTTCCATGTGTTCTCTACAGCAGATTCATCTATTGGACTTAGCACTTTGTAAAGGCAAAGTCTGACATAACCAAAATGCCCTGTTTGCCATTCTCTTTTGTTAGTGTCTTTGTTCAGTCCACATTTCTTAGTAGGGGGGATAGGTCCCCAAAATGTGTAACCATTTTAACTTGGCCACTTATTAAAGGGAGTCTCTTCGTGTGTGTAAGAACACCCTCCTGATTCATAGCTTGAGTCAGAATGTGATAGGAAGCAAAAAAGTTTCAGATGAGAAAACAATGCAACATATGAGAAGCTTCTATCATTATATTATGAGTTCCTAAATAAAACACTCAGGGGAAAAAACAAGACTTTCTACTCCCATAAGCTAGCATTCTTGGAAACCCACACGAGTCAGTTCTTCCCTGTCCTACAGGGTCCCTATGAGTTGAAATCAAGTTGGCAGTGTGATGGTCAGGTTCATTGTGCCAACTAGGCTTCCATAGGAACATGTGGGAGGAGTTTAATCAGATCTCAGCTTGATTGGAAGGTGACAAGATAAATGGCTTTCCAAGGCCTGTCCCCTTCCCTCTTTCTCCCTGGTGATCAGACCAGCACTCTGCTGCCTGAGCTAGTCCTTTACCTCAACCATGTGTTGCATTATTGTGGGCCTAGCCACCCCGTGGATCCTGTTGCTTTGCCATGCGTGCATTTCTAGAACTTGAGGTCCCACCGAGAACTGCTTCGCATGCTTCTTGAGGATCCATACGGTGCTTCAATGTGCTCCCGAGCTCCTGGCCTCTGGTCCACCTCACCCTCTCACAGTCCTGCCATTGCTGCTCCACCCTGAGAGCAGACTCCAAGGTCTGCCTTCCTGACCTTGGACCAGCAGCCCCAGTGAGTTGAAGGACCTTCAGAATATTAACTGTTCCACAAAAGTGAGTTAAACGGAGTCTTCTGTGCTGCTGTGTAGACTAATTAGTTGTTATATTCCTTCTCACTATATCAACTTATCCTTTTATATACATATAATCATAAGTGTCCTGGTTTTGTTTCTTTAGAGAACCCTGGCTAACACAGGCAGTGAGTGTGGTGTGAAATGCTACACTGTACTCTACCCAGTACCTACCACAATTATTGGCACATAGAAGGTGCTCAATAGTGAGAAGTGAGCTAATTGACTGGATTGCATTATGTTCAATATTGTGTGAGTGAATTTCCCACACTAACCTTACCAGGAAAAGTGCCAGGGGAATCTTATTGCAAAACTAGCAGTTTATTGAGTTGACAAAGAGAACATTCAATTAAGATGGTTTTTCAGAACACAATGGGGTCATTTCAGTTGTGAAATGAAGACTTCAAATAATCGTTTAGAAACACCCAGGAACCATTTGAAGACCAGATGACAAAACATAGTTTTTTTTACTCAAGGCTGAGAGTCCTTAGTGGGCACACAAATGAAGACACATAGTCAAATTTGGGATTCAATCCCAGGTATCTCTATCCTAGTACAAGGTCAAACCTTTTTCCATAGGACCAGGCTTCTAACATAATTCTGGATAGATTCATTGATCCCAGAATTAAAAATGATACTACCGTGTTACCCTCACAATCCCAAGCACTAGTTGGGTTAAGAGGTAAATAAGAAATGGCCCGAGACCTTGAGGGAAGCCCATCTCCATGGGTATTCTTTAAGATTGGAGTCATTTGGGGGTGTCATCGTGCGGTAGACTAGAGTTGGGAGTAGAGAGGTTAAGATAACACATTGAGCCATCACTTTCTTCAGAAGGAAGAATCCTTGATGAATAAATGATATCAATTATTTCACTATTGCTCAACAGCTTTTAGTTTCTGCACCCTCCTGATAAGTTTGGAAGACAGCTACCTGGCTGAACAACTGGAAAAGATTCATCCATATCTGTTCCATTCCAAAGAAAGATGATATAATACAAGGCAAGGATTATCAAAATGATATTTGTATCACACAAAATTGTATTTCCCTGAAGACACTTCAAAAATGGGTGGAGCAATATATCAGCTGAGAACTGCCAGAAATTCAAGCCAGATTCGGAAGAAGCCGTAGAATGAAAGTTAACATTATTGATATAAGATGGGACTTGCTAGAAAGCAGAAAATACCAAATAGCTGCTTACCCATTTTACTGACGATGCAAAGACATTTGATTATGTACATCCTTACAGATTATAAATCACATTTCAAAGAATGAGAATTCCAGAACATATAATTGCACACATGTGGAACCTGTCAGGAGATCAAAGGTACATGCTCAAACAGAATAGAAGGATATTGTGTGGTTTAAAATCAGAAAACATGTGCATAAGAGTTTAATCTTTTCATCATACAAGGGGGCTTCAATGAACTCATGGAAAAATGGAATCGCAAGATAATGGAATTTGTCCACAAACTTTTTGGAACCGCTTCATATTTACTCACTCTGTTTGCTGAGGAAATTCTGGCTGTAGTTCTTCCATGACAGATGTGGTCATTCTTCTTGCCATTCTCTTCTCTGAAAGGCTGGAGCATGTGAAGAATTGGACTACCACAGGTGGAGGAAAACTTAACATGTGACAGGCAGATGATACCACCTTGCTCACTGAATGATTGCTTGCTGAAAGAGAACTGGAAGCACTTACTGATGAAGATAACTCACATAAGTCTGTAAAAATATAATTAAATCCTATTTATAATCCGGATCTGGTGCATTTTCTATATTAGGTGCTTTTGAGTGGTAAATAACCTTCACCCAACAGAGACCAGGAAGTTAAGGAAAACAAAGCCCCCGATTCTTGCTCAGTGTCATGCTTTCCTGTGACCTGATCATAATCGTGCCAGCTTTCCCTGCAGGCTTATCCTCTGCCTCAGATATGACTACCTCTTGTCCCAACAGGTCTGTCCCTTCTCCTGCAGGACATGGTGGCCAAGGAATCCTCTCTTAGACATGCTCTCCCATCTTGACTTGCTGATATTCTGCTTCAATTTGAAGGCCAGCTCAAATGTTTTCTTTGATCTCCTGAGCAGAGAAATATTTGTTCTTCCTCAAAGCTTCCAAACGTATTTTAAGCTTTTAGACTTTTATTTATACATGCCTTGAATCCCTATCATGTGCCAAAGGCAGTGGAGATGCAGTGGCAAACAAAACCTCCTGTCTGTAGTTTATATTTTGTAATTAGTTCCCACACTTGACTTCGTGATAGGACTACTTTATGTAATTCTTTTCTTTTCTGAATCATTTTATTGGGGGCTCCTACAACTCTTATCACAATCCATCCATCCATTTGTGTTGAGCACATTTGTGCATTTCCTGCCATCATTATTTTCGAAACGTTTTCTTTCTACTTAAGCCCTTGGTATCAGCTTCTCACTCTTTCCCCTTCCTCTCCCACCCTCCCTCACGAACCCTTGATAATTTATAAATTATTATTTTTTCATGTCTTACACTGGCCCATGTCTTCCTTCACCCACTTTTCTGTTGTCCATCCCCCTGGGAGAGGATTATAGGTAGATAATTGCCCACTTTTCTCTTGTCCATCCCCCTGGGAGAGGGTTAGAGGTAGATAATTGTGATCGGTCCCTCCTATCTCCCCCTACCTTCCCCTTCCCCTTCTGGTATTGCTACTCTCAATAGATAAACTCCTGAGGGGTTTATCTATCCTGGATTCCCTGTGTTTCCAGCTCTTATCTGGACTCGTGTACATGCTCTGGTCTAGCCAGATTTGTAAGGTAGAATTGGGGTCATGATAGTGGGGGAGAGGAAGCATTCAAGAACTAGAGCAAAGTTGTATGTTTCATTGGTGCTACCCTGTACCCTGACTGGCTCATCTCCTCCCCACCACCCTTTGTAAATATTGTGTTGCTGAACTGGATTCCAAATTCTGAGGACAAGAACATGGTCTCTGTGATGTTTATAGTAACAGAGTCCCAGCGCACAGTACCTGTATTGGACGGTAATTCAGCCAAGCAAGGAAGCAGATTCCTAACGGCGTGGAAAGGCATGGGCAGTAACGGTGTCCAGCCGCTGCATGTGCATTCTCTCTCTACGCGACACGATTCAAGAGAAGGCGCTCGCCATTGCTGGGTCTCGGCGGGTTCGTTTGTAAATAACGCACTATCGTCCTGAGGACTGTACAAGGTGGTGTGTGCAAAGCACTTGGCACGAAGCCAGGCTAAAAAGAAGGGGAAGGAGAAGAGCCCTTTCTTCTCTCTTTCAGGGCTCTTCTCCCCTGGCACAGATGGGCTCAGCAGTAGGTACACCATTTGGAGCGTGAGATAAAATGAACAACCCATAGTGTTGGTCTATTCATCATTTAAAAGGTATGTTTTCCATCGTAGGTAGTTTGCATTCATTTTTATTTTTCAAAAGACTGCCTTCAGATATGATGTCTGGATGGCTGAGCTGTTCCGTCCTCTTGGTGTCCCTGGCCAGTGAGCCACACTCCTCCCCGAGTCCAGGCCACAGGTCCTGCAGTCCTCAGGAAGCACTCCTCGGCCCGTGCAGAAAGCGGACTACCGTCATGTTTTAATACGCAGGCTTCTGAAAAGGTTCTGCACCCTGGCTTCTGGCGGGCTGTTTTTTTTTTAAATTTTAACAAATCAGTTTATTGGGGGCTCTTACAGCTCTTATCACAGTCCATACATCCATGGTATCAAGCACCTTTGTACATATGTCATCATCATCATTTTCAAAACATTTTCTTTCTACTTGAGCCCTTGGTATCGGCCCCTCTGTTTCCCCCTCCCTCCCCCACCTCCCGCCCTCGTGACCCCTTGATAATTTAAAAATTATTTTTTGGTTCATATTTTACGCTGTATGCTGTCTCCCTTTTCCCATGTTTCTGTTGTTCATTCCCCTGGGGTGGGAATTGTATGTTGATCATTGCAATGGGTTCCTGTTTTCTCCCCCTTCTCCCCCCACCTTCCCCCTACTCTCATGGTATCACTACTCTCATTATTGGTCCTAAGAGGTTTCTCTGTCCTGGATTCCATGTGTAAAGAGCCCTTATCTGTAATAGTGCACATGTTCTGGTTGGCCAGATTTGTAAGATAGAACTAGGGTCATGATAGTAGGGGTGTGTGTGTGAAGCATTAAAGAACTAGAGAAATGTTGTGTGTTTTGTCCATGCTATACTGCACCCTGGATGGCTTGTCCCTTCCTTTGGACCCTTCTGTCAGGGGATGTCCTATTGTCTACAGATGGGCTTTGGGTCTCCACCCCACCCTCCTCATTCACATCAACATGGTTGTTTGGTATTGGATTTTCTGATGCCCGAGATCTGACACTTTATGATTACACCGGCTGGTGTGTTTCTTCCATGTGGGTTTTGTTGCTTCCTAGATAGATGGCTGCTTCTTTAACTTCAAGCCATTAAGATCTCAGATGCTATACCTTGTAATAGCTTGGCACCATCAGCTTTCTTCACCACATTAGTTTATGCACCCATTGTGTCTTCAGGGATTGTGTCAGACGGTGAGCATCACAGAGGGCCAGCTTGTTAGAACAAAGTGTACTTGCGTTGAGGGAGTACTTGAGGCCATCTGCTACCTTAATACTTAACCTATAAACATATGTAATAGACCTATATCCCTATAGTTATATATTAATATATTTACATATGTACATGTCTTTGTTTACACCTGTATAAATGTCTTTTGTCCTACTTCTTTCCTGTATTTCTTTTTACTTTCCTCCTGTCCCACTATCATGTTCGACCTTCCTTGGCTCTCTAGTACTTCCTCTTGGCTACATTGAACTTGATTGAACCCCACTAGGTATTCTATGCCCTCCTCATCATTGATTTCAGATATCTTGTTGTTTCCTTGCCCCTGGGTTTGTTGGCTCCCCCATCCCTTTCCCCTACCTCCCCCTCTCCCTTAACCCCGTGGAACTGTCCAACCCATTATTTCCTCCTCAGGATTGTTTATCCTGTTTATCTTATATAGATAGACATGAAAAAACAAAACAAGAAAAAATGATAGATAGCTTAAGAATATTTATTTCTAGGTCTGTCTGCTGACCCTTATGAATGTTTTCTGATCCTGTCTGATGCAGTGTCAAGCCCTGCCCCCAAGTCCAAAGTCTATTTTCAGAATTCCTTGGGGACTTTATTGCTTTGCTCCCCTTGCTGCTCTGCTACGCTCCGTTCATGTTACACCCTGGTGTGGGGGGTCATACCAGGCACAATTCCCACACTGCATCTCCAGTGCTGTCCACCATAGCGCTGTGGGTCAGTAAAGGGGATGTCATGTCTTGTGATGGGGGTGACCCTATGGCCCTCCCTGTGCATTGGCTGCTCTGAGCAGGAATGCTGTCTAGGAAGCTAGGTGGGCTGGGATGTTGTTCTCTCTCTCTCTCTCTCTCTCTCTCTCTCTCTCTCTCTCTCTCTCTCTTCCTCTTAGTTAGCTCCCGTGTGGTCTGGGCAAACCTGCCATGCTCCCTGGCTGTATCTTCAGTGCTGTCCTCTGTGGTGCATTCTTCTGGGGAGGTGGTCCCTGTAGCTGGGGTAGGGGCCAGCCTCGTAGACCTCGCTGCTTGTTCACTGCTTCGTGTTGGCATGTTGCTTTCAAGGGTTGGTGCACCAGGTTTGGGTCTGGTCCCTCTCTCCCTTTCCTGAGGAGACATCAACAATGCTCTCCCCGTGGTAGGTGAGTGCCCTGTTCCCCCCAGTGTCTGGCAGGCTGTTTACAGACCGCTTTAGTCTGCAACGGACAATGCTTCTCTCTCGGCATTTGGAAGCACAAGGCTGCTGTTTACAGACAACAGGGTGAAAACAGACCCTCTCTCTGAGATCTGAGATAAATTAGAAATGCGGCCCTCCGGGTATGGGAGAACTAAATGATAAAAGTATTTTCAAAACGTGTTCTTTTGGTCCTTTGCCTATGTTTCCAGAAAGAACTTCTGTTAACTTGGAAAAGGGATGGTGCTGGCCGTGCCTGGGTCTGGGAATGACCTTGGTGAATGACCTTGGTGAGACCCTGTCCCCTGACTGGGAACTCCTGGGTGCCTGCATATGTCCACGTGTGGTGAGGTGCGCATCTCTTCTCACTGGGCTGAGAACATGTAGAATCAAGGAACGTGATCTTTGCCCACATTTCCATTTTGGGGCCTATCATAGAGTGCTCCAGAACATTAGAAAGTCGGCAAAGAAGCAAGAGGTGAAGCCGGGAGAGAGAAGGCGAGGGGAGGAGGTCACCGTGCAGGGGCGGTGGGTCGGCGGTGAGAGCTTCTTTTCACTCCCGCGCAGGCACCTCGCCTGCATGATGGCATTTCGTCCTCAGGAGCACTCTAGGAGGTTTGCCCACGTCTTTTAAAGAAGCAGAAACCAGAGCGAGGTGACAGGGAAGGATTCATCTGAAGTCGCAGAGCTACAACTGTTGAGAATAACACCGAACTCGCTGTGAGTCAACTCTGACGCCTACCGACCCTCCAGGACAGAGCAGAACTAACTGCCTCTGCAGGTTCCAGAGGGGGGAACCCTCGCGGGAGCAGATGCCACATCTTTCCCCAGCGGGGCGGCTGGTGCTTGCAAACGGCTGACCACTTAGTTAGCTCCTGGGTGCATCCACACCGACCCACCGAGGGTCTTCCACTTGACGAGAAGTGCTCCGTGGCTGTTTCATGGCTGCGGATGTGTGATTTCCTCTCTTGTCTAGCTGTGTTTTGTCCAGGGTCTGGGATCCCCGAGCAACGGTGCCACTGAGAAGGCCGTTCCCTCCCTGGCACCCCCAAACCGTACTGCAGAGGAGACGTGTTAGCAGGCTCTTTCATTGTTCCGATGGAGAAAATGCAGCTGGAAGTCTCACACGAGGAAGAAGAATCTTTTATTTTGTCATTTAGTCTTCTAGGTTGCCCCATAAACTATGCCCCAATCCTGCCCCTCCCCCAAATAAGCGCCCATTGTCCAAAACGTTGGCCTAGAAGTCAGGTCCTACCCATCTGGAGAAGAGCATGCCCCAAATCTGGTTTACTGCGCCCCAGTTTGAGTGACGTAAAGTGCATGTCGTCCTTCCTGAGAGGAAGTGATACTTTCTGTGCAATCTATATACCAATCTTGTCTAAATTTAAAAAAAGAAATATTAGAAAATTAACTTTTATTAACGAGTTAACTTTTATTAACCACAAAGCACTGCATGGGTATCTGATGGCTGAGTGTCTAGATAGGAGTGAGGCCTGCTAGCGATTCCATTGGTAATCTTCAGAAACTCCATGCTATTTCTAATGTACTCTAAGCTTGCCCAGAGACCCACCGTTCATACGGTGAACAGGAGGACTGTTCTACAGACATCTTCTTCGTGTCCAGACTTGCTTTCCTGGTTTGTAGCTATTACTCTCGTACTCAGGTGAAATCGATGCCAAGAGCCTCAGCAAAGACCCCCGGATGTTCTACATCTGGAATGATTCTTGGACCCAGTCAGGCACCAAGAGAGGAGACAAAGACATGGAAGGAACAGGGACAAGGCGGATGGGAAGGGAAATGCTTATCAAAAAGAGACACGGGATTTTCTGCTATTAGAGGTACTGGGTGCATAGGCTCAACCTTAACTTTCTGCAGACTCACTTTCCTCAGCTATCGACCAAGGCTCGTACTAGAACCTACTTCACAGTTGTGTTACAGATTAGAGAGGACAGGATACATGAGAATAGCCTGTCAGTGGGAAAGCCATGTACCCCTGTTAATAATTATAAACCTGATTTTGAGTTCTCAGGGGCTCAAAGTCACATATGAATTAAGGTCTGTCTGGTAAAAAAATGCAAGGGGTCTCTATTCAGCTATCAGTCTACATGTGACAAGTTATACTGATACTTTGCTCATAAAAGTTTCAGGAGGAATGAAGCAACCATTTAAGTCAAGCCAGGTACTCTGAAAGAAAGTATTAATCACTTTGTTCTAGTAAACTGGCATTCTATGGTGCTCACCTTACCAACACGAT
The DNA here is from genome assembly GCF_000313985.2 of Echinops telfairi. Classification (NCBI taxonomy): domain Eukaryota; kingdom Metazoa; phylum Chordata; class Mammalia; order Afrosoricida; family Tenrecidae; genus Echinops; species Echinops telfairi. The sequence goes on along the minus strand of NW_022103906.1, from coordinate 94,384,509 downwards.
CGCTGAAGACAAAGCAGGTGCATAAGCAAATGTGGTGAAGAAAGCTGATGGAGCCCGGCTATCAAAAGATATAGCATCTGGGGTCTTAAAGGCTTGAAGATAAATAAGCAGCCATCTAGCTCAGAAGCAACAAAGCCCACATGGAAGAAGCACACCAGCCTGTGTGATTACTAGGTGTTGAAGGGATCAGGTATCAGGCATCAAAGAACAAAAAATCATGTTATTGTGAATGAGGGGAGTGCAGAGTGGGGCCCTGAAGTCCATCTGTAGGCAACTGGACATCCCTTTACAGAAGGGCCACAGGGAGGAGACGAGCCAGTCAGGGTGCAGTATAGCAACGATGAAACATACAACTTTCCTCTAGTTCTTAAATGCTTCC
>NW_022103906.1:94373749-94383695 GCF_000313985.2 Echinops telfairi | reverse complement strand
GGGCTCAAGTAGAAAGCAAATGTTTTGAGAATGATGATGGCAACAAATGTACAAATGTGCTTGACACAATGGATGGATGGATGGATTGTGGTAAGAGTTTTACAAGGCCCCAATAAAATGATAAAATAAAAAAGAAGAAGAAAGGTGTTATTATCAGCTCCATTCTTCCCCTGAGGTCACAAAGGTCAGAGGAGTTGCATGCCGTTGAAGGCTTCTGGAGCTACTGTGAGACCAGAGGGAGACCTGAACACAGGTAAGCAGTTCAAACTCACCAACTGCTCTGTGGGAGAAAGATTGACAGGTTGGAAACCCTATGGGGCAGTTCCACTCCCTCCTATAAGGTCTCTATGAGTCTATATAAGCTCGACAACAATGGGTTTGGGATTTTTTTTTTGAGTCACCTTGTAAATAAATAGATGTTCCACAAATAATATGAACTGCTTCGGGGGTGGGGGTGGGGACACAAAAAGCTTGAGAAAGAAGATCATAGTTACGGAAAGACTTTAAATGGGATATTCAAATAAAGTATTCAACAAAGCCTTAAAATATGATGGTAAATAAAATGATGTATCAAACAATTGCACTTTTGAAATAAAGTCTTCTCCTACCTCTTCTCCTTCCCTGTCCCTCCCCAATACTCTCTCTCTCTCTCTCTCTCTCACACACACACACACATACACACACACACACACACTACATAGTAATTGGGTAACTGCGCTATCATAAGAAAATGTAATTTCTCTAGGTCTTGATTCCTTCACCTGTACAATGGAGATGGTTTGAAGAGTGGTGTAGAAATCAGAGAAAGTGATTAATCTATCATTCAAAAATTCATAGTTAAAGTAAGCCTATTATTAACATGAGTAAGAGGAGATTACTAGCCTAATGGCGCAATTTATGAGATGGAGTTAATATAGTCCTAAGGTGTCAGGGCCTAGAAATAAGCCGCGAGCCTCATGGCTGCCCCAAGTACCACCAAATAACAGGATTATATGTAAAGCCCAGTGCGGCGATCCTAACCAAATGCATGCCCAGTGCCTGCAGCTCGGAAGGCACACATCCTTCTGTCAGGAATCTGCCTTCCTTACAGGACTAAATGACAAACACTCTGCCTCGAATTAGCAGGTTGTTGACACAGAAGCATCCAGAGGAAGGAAAGTTGAACCCAAAGCTGTTGCCATAAGCAACTGGCAAGTCTCACCTGATGACCCCACGCACAATGGAAAGACGTACTCTTCCATTTGGCTGCAGGGCAGACCTTTGCGATTCAGAGGGCTTTCCTGGGCTACTATTCAGAAGGTGAGCACCAGGAATGTCCTCCTGGTGCCTCTTAGTCTAGAAGTGCTGCTGAAGCGGAGTCATGAGGATACATGAGCTTTTTACGAATCTTTCTCTAAAGCCATTTATTTGATCAATAATAAACTGGATATAGTTGATCCAGTCCACTCTGTGGTCCAATCGAACCATCTGACTCAGTTCACTAACCTGCTGTGCAAGTGTGCAAGAACAATCCTTATCTGAACTGTATTTCTCTGCTCCTGCATTCGCCCTGTTTATTAGCTCATTCATTTCGTGGGTACTGCTAAGTGTGCAACTCTAAACTAATGCAGGACCAGAGAAATACAGGTCAGATAAGGAGTGTTCTTGTAAACTTGCACAGCAGGTTAGTGAACTGAGTCAGCTGGTTCGATTGGACCACAGAGTGGACTTGATAAACTGTATCTCATTGAAATTATATAATCCTTATTTTAATTTCCACCTATTGCTATATAACCATCCTATTTTGTACTCAACTATTTATATGACTAGAATTTTACAACCCCCAATACATCTTACTAAATACTATTAGCAAAGGCCTTGGGTTGTGTGGCTCATTACTAACTATGAGTAGCAGTGAGAAGAATGGGAATTTCAGAGCACTTCCTTGTGCTTGTGTAGAACCGATAGATGGGCCAAGAGGCAGTTCAAACAGAACTAGGAAATGCTAGCTGGTTTAAAATCAGGAAAGGTGTGTGCTGAAGGGCATCCTGTCATCATATGCAACCATCTCTGTGCTAAGCAAGTAATCTGAGACACAGGTGTGGTAGTTACATAATCTGTTGTCAATTTGAGATGTAAGAGTGAAGGGGTAGAGTTTAGTCTGCCAATCGGGTCACAGCTTGGTGACCTCATTTGCAGTCACTAAGGAGATAACTAGCTTGCTGGAGGTGGGACACACCGACACTCCCTGTGAGACATTGTTGTTTAGAAGCCACCTGGAGCTATGCTAGAGCCCTGGAGCTGAGGAGCCACATGGGGACCCCTGCCAGTGCTGAGATGTTTCCAACGCCACTGGATCCACAAGACTTTCCACCCAGTGGCCTGTGATCTTCTTGTACTCAGTGCTGTTGCATGTATTACATAAATCTGAAGAGGAATTTATAGATTGGTATTGGACATAGGGGCTAATATCGGGCTTATGGACATGATCTGGACTGGACTGCGATGTTTTCTCAGTCTTCCATTGCTCTTGGATATCAAGCTTTTTCTTATATACACATGAGTCTCCCTGAATTTGTTTCTCTAGTCTACCCAGATTAATACAACTGGACTGTACGAAAAATAACAACACTGATGCAGGATTGGAGGAGAGCGTATTAATAATCTATGATATACAAATGATACAACCTTGCATGCTGAACCTAAGGAAGACTTGAAAACTTGATAAAGAAGGACATGGACTGCTATCTTCAATACGTATTGCAACTCCATGTAATGAAAACCCCAATCCTCACAATTGGACCAACAGACAACATTATGATCAATGGGAAAAGACTACAGTTGTCTAGGATTTCTTTTTACTTGGATCCACAATCAATGCTCATGGAAGTAGCCGGGGAGCAATCAGCTGATGGATGGATGGGAGAATCTGCTGCACAGACCACTAGAAAGTTTTGACGAGCAAGGATGGCAATTTGAGGACAAAGGGGCTCCTGACCCCAGACCTGGTATTTTCAATCGCCTCACTCACGTGTGAGTGTTGGACAATGAATAAGGAAGACCACAGAAGAAGTAATGAACTTGAATTATGGTTTTGGTGAAGAATCTTGAACTGCCAGAAGAATAAACAAGTCTGTCCTAGAAGAAGCATATCCAGAAAGTTCCCTAGAAGCAAGGATGGCAGTACTTTGCCTCATCTACTTCGGGCACGTTGTCAGGAGAGGCCAGTCCCCAGTGAAGGCTTCATGTTTGATAAAGCAGAGGGTCAATGAAAAAGAGAAAGCCCCTCAAGGAGATGGATTGACACAGTGGCTATTCCAATGCCTTCAACATCACGACAATTACCCAGATGGAACAGAACCAGGCAGTGTCTCATTGTGTTGTGCAAGGAGTCATCGTGAGTCAGAACTGACTGGATGGCACTTAACTACAAGCACTTATTATTATTATTTTATATATTGGCCTGCTGCCTGTGGATATAGTCTTATAATGAACATAATAAAAACAAAACCACTGTCATTGAGTTGATATCAACTCATATCAAACTTTTTCTGAGACTTTAAATCTCTACAGGAACACAGAGCCTTATCTGACTCCTGAGGAGTGGCTGGTGAGTTTGAACTGCTGACCTTGCAATTAGCAGCCCAGTGTCTGACCCTCAGCACCACCAGAGAGCATCTTAATGACAGTAATAGCAACAATTTATTTCATGTAATGTGAATTGCCTAACACATGACAATTATGGAAAATGTATATAGAGCGGCTAGCAGAATATCCTGCGTATTGCATGAAAATGCGATAAATGGTTGGTGTTCTCAGGTCAGTTCTAACTCACAGCCACCCCATGCACATCACAATAAGACACTGCTAGGTCCTGCATCTGCTTCCTCCCAACAGTTCTGAAGTTTGAGCTCATTGTTGCAGCCACTCTATCAATCCAGGTTGTCCAGAGCCTCCCTCTTGTACACTACCCAGGGACTTTATCCCTCAAGTATGATGTCCTTCTCCAAGGACTGGTCTCTCCTGACAACATGCCCAAAGTATAGGAGACCATCATCCTTGTCTCCAAGGAGTCTTCTGGCTGTACTTCTTCCTAGACAGATTTTTCTGTCCTTCTGTCAGTCCATGGGCTGACAACTGATAACAGCAACTGTTAGAGTAAACCAGCCTCTAACAACTGCAGGATTCATAGGCACAACTGTTTAGTGATAAAATATAAAGATGAGAATAAAGTCATAGAGAATCGGAGGGAGAGGTAGGAGAAAAGATAAAATAAAGGAGTCAACCCCCACCCCAGAAAAATGCAGGACAGCTATCCCTCAGAGAGAGTGGCCGGTCTGCCCAGACCACATGGAGCAAACTCAGAGGGAAAGAGAAAGAGAGCGAGTCAGACACATTTCCTGGTAGCATGCTCACCTTAGCCCCTCTTGGTGGTCCATGTGGAGGTGGGAGAAGAGAGAGGGAGACTTTACTGTCTGGGGGGCATTTATAGGTAGCCATAAGTCATGCATATTCAGGAGTTACATACATCACAAGGTGCGTGGTCATCACATAAAGCTCACAGGAGAAGAAACCCAACACCTGCATTGGGGGACGGCATGAGAGGGGATTGGTGCCCTGGCAGGAGGAAATAATCAGGGAAGGTCTGCTTTTACCTGGAGACAGAATCAACTTTAAGGCAGCATAGCTGTTAGGGGAATATCTGTGGGAATGCTGTTTAAAGCAGGATAATATGCTTGGACTTTATCTCTAATTTATCAGAGTGGTGTCTTTCCGACCATGGAATACTAGCTTTCCAGATTCCCTCGGTTATAAGCTGGGGAATATAGTCCTGGCCATGTTTCCCTCCGTGTCAGTTTCCCACAAGCAACCATTCATTGCATTTGATGATGGGCAAGGTATGCTACTAGTTGCTTTATAGAGATCTCCCATAATCCTCATGTGTTAGGCAAAATTTGCACTTTAATTCCATTTTACAGTTTAAGATCTTGTAAATTCATCCAAAGTATAGAGCTAAAAAGTGAAAGAATGGAGATTTCCTCCCACATAGCCCTGCTACATCCTGCTACATTCCCCCAAAAAGATTTAAGGTAAGTGGCATGATTTAGCTGTTTAAGATACTTGGTATGATTTATCTCATCTATTGTGCACTATCAAAGAGCATTCAACAACCATGAATTTGGCCTTTAAAAGTATATAATTTCACCCAAAGTCATGAAAATACTATCAGTGACGTATACCATCCATTACACATCCTAAGCTTTTCTAATAGAACCTTGGTGGTGTAGTGGTTAGGTATTGGGCTGAGATCCTCAGGGTCAGCAATTCAAAGCCACCAGCAGCTCCCAGAGAGAAATACTGGACTTTTTACTCTTGCCTGGAAACAGGAAACAGTCTTGGGGACCCACGGGGGGTTGCTATTAGACAGCAATGACTTGATGGCAGTGGGCTGAGTTGAGAAGCTTTTCTTTCTTGTAAATCATTTTATCAGGGGCTCTTACAGCTCTTATAAAAAGAGGAGCTGATACCCAGGGCCCAATAGAAAGTAAATGTCTATCAAAGAATGATGGCAACATATGTACAAATATGCTTGAGACGATTGATGTATGGGGTTGTTATAAGAGCTGTAAGAGCCCCCAATTAAATGATCTTTTTTTGAGCCCCCAATAAAATAATCTTTTAATAAAAAACTATATCCATACATCAATTGTATCAAACACATCGATACATAAAATCATCATTTTCAATGCATTTTCTTTCTGCTTGAGCCCTTGATATTACTCTTCTTTTTCTCCTCCCTCCCCGACCCTGCAGTCCTCATGAATCCCTGATAAATGATAAATTATTATTAGTTTCATATCCTACACTGTCTCCCTTAACCCATATTTCTGTTGTTTGTCCTCATGGGAGTGTGTGTTATACATCTATCATTGTAGTCGGTTACCTATTTCTCCCCTTTCTTCTCCCTACCCCCATGGCATTGATACTCCTGGATTCCATGACTCAAGAGCTCTTATCTGTACCAGTGTACATGCTCCAGTCTAGCTGGATTTGTAAGGTAGAACTGGTGTCATGATAGTAGGGGTTGGGGGGAAGCATTAAAGAACTAAAGGAATGCTGTGTGTTCCGTGGCTGCTATGCTGCACCCTGACTGACTCATTCTTTCCCTGTGACCCCTCTGTGAGGGAATGTCCAATTGTGTACAGATGCGCTTTGGGTCTCCTCTCCAACCCCCATCATTTGCATCAATATATTTGTTTTGGGTCTTCTGATGCCTGATACCTGATCCCGTCTACACCTAATGATCACACAGGCTGGCATGCTTCTTCCATGTGGGCTTGTTGCTTCTCTGCTAGATGGCCACTTGTTTAATATCAGGCCTTTAAGACCCCAGATGCTATATATTTTAATAGCCAGCCACCATCAGCTTTCTTCCCCACATTTGCTTATGCACCCATTTTGACTTCAGCAATTGTGTCAGGAACGTGGGCGTCACAGAATGCCAGGTTGTTAGAACAAAGTGCTCTTGAGTTGAAAGAGTACTTGATAGAGGTCCAATGTCCGTCTGTTACCTAATACTTAACATTTAAATATATGTACATAGACCTACATCCCTATTAATATATTTACACATTTACATATGTGCATGCCTATATCTGTACCTCTATAATGCCTCTTGCCTCCTAGTTCTTTCCTCTATTTCTTTTCACTTTCCTCCAGTCCCACTATCATGTTCGACCTTCCTTTGTCTGTCAGTACTTTCTCTGGACTACATTGCCCTTGGTCAACCCCCACCAGGTATTCTACACCCTCCTTGCCATCGATTTTAGATCTCTTATTTTTCCCTTGTCCCTGGGTTCCCCCCTCCTTTTCTCCCACCTCCTCCTCTCCTGTCTCCCAGAGCTGGAGCCATCGGCCCCATTATTTTCTCCTTAGTATTGGTTATCCTGCCTATCTTATATGGATAGACATGAGAAAAAGGAAAAGAAAGAAAGAAAAAAAGCCTACAAATAGTTCCAGGTCTTTCTGCTGACCCTTCTGATTGTTTTCCAACCTGCTGAAGTGCCATGTCCGCCTAGCCCACTGGTTTTGTTTGGGGGATTCCTCAGGTACTTCATTGCTTTGCTCCCCTTGCTGTTCTGCTGCGCACCTTGTTTTGCTCTGGTGTGGGGGAGTCAGACCTGGCACAATTCCCACTGTGTCTTCAGTGCTGTTCCCTGTCAGTCAGTGAGGGGGTGTCATGTCTCACGGTGGGGCCAGCCCCAGGGCCCTCTCTATGCATTGGGTGCTCTAAGCAGGAAATGTCACCCTCCAGAGCTGGTGGGCTAGGATGTGGTTCTCTCGCTGTCTCGCTCTTTCCCTCTTAGTTTGCTCCATGTGGTCTGGGCAGACCTGCCACACTCTCTGAGGGATAGATGTCGTGCATTTTTCTGAGGAGGGGGTTGACATAGCTGGGGCTGGGACTGGGGCTGGCCCACTGATCGCTGTTAGTTTGCTGCTTTATGCTCATATGTTGTCCTGGAGGCTTGGTACCCCAGGTTGAGGTCTGGTCCCTTTCTCACTTTCCTGTGGAGACAGGAACAATACACTCCCTGTGTGTGGGTTAGTGCCCTGTTCCCCCACGATCCATGTCCTCCTTTTGTTTTTTGGTGCCCGCCCCCCCCACTTTTCCCCTTCTTTTTAGTTGGCTGCCACATGCATCCCTGGGTTGGATCCAACCCTTGACAGAGTGCCTGGACCTCACCCTGGGAATCTATGCATTTGGTGGCATGTCACTTATGCCCCTTGTGCTTTTTCAGCTTGCCCCAGTGGACTCATGTTGTAGTTCTCCTTTGTGTGCTTGGGAGAAGCTTTTCTTGATCTCTCTGTGCTACCTGTAGTCTCACATCCTTCAGAAGTCCAGAAGTGTCACTCCACGTGATCCGCAGCCTAATCCTTCTAGCCCACCATGCCACTTCGCCTTCTAACACAGGCCTTTCCTCTCACCTGCCATGCTCTCTCTCTGTACCAATAAAACTTTCCCCCGGCAATCGCAATCCATTTTGCCCATCGTATCTCTAGCTACATCTCTAAAAACTGCTGGTACTCCAGCCATGTGGCGCTTCGAGAACTTTCAGTCCACCACACGCCTTTGCCTCTGAACATTCCTTATTTCTTCCAACAATCTCTTATTCATTTTATTTTATGACTCAGAGGACTATTTTGTTTGGAAAGGTTTATGAAGACAGACATTTGTTTTTTAAATCACGGTGCCTCCAGATCCAATGTCTGGCACATGGAAGTTCCATAAGGAGTATTTCTACGTTAGTTCCTCCCAAGATAACCTAGCTTCAGGAAAAACAGCCCCGCAAGTCCCTCATCCAAGTCTTCGACACACTCCAGTGGCGACTTTGTTTGAATTTGTCTCCATGAATTGCAATCTTCGGGACTGGAGTCTGAGCTCCTGGGTGGCAGAAACCTCGTCTTGCTCAAACTTGGATCCGTAACCCACAGCACAAGGGCCTGGTTTAACCATAAGCCGTCACCAATTCCCTGGAACCGCAAATAGACTCTGCAGTCATCACCGGAGGTGAACGGGGTGGATGCTTCGCTTCTTATTTGACAAATTAAGGAGCAGAGCCCCAGAGAGGAAGTAAAAAACAAACAAACACCACCTTGGTGCAATTTCCATTTGAAATTAGAGACCCACCCAGGGCTGGAACACAGGTCTCCCAATCACTCGCTATCAGGAAAGCATTGTTGTTGGCTTCTGTAGGAATTATCAGCACACACCAGCTCCTTCTGTCCTTGAGGCAGGCACAGGGCACAGCGTGCTTTCTTGGTGCCAGGCTGGATTGACTTTGCTCAGCCTCCCTGATCCTAGGTTAGTGGAGCACGTGTTCTAGGCAAGTTTGTGGGGGGAAAGTATGTGGCAGGAGGTGCCAGGAGGCAGGGGCCACTTCGTTAAACCTCCTTTTCAAATGTGGTGCCCTATAATAGTCTGCTGTCCAGTCCCCGTTCTCTCTCTCTCTCTGGACAGCTTCCAGAGAGTTCTTTATCACTAGTGACTAGGTCAACTTATCCAGAGAATAACTATAAATAGAGCTACTGTGGGTGGCACACTATCATATCCACCCCAATTATGGTATCACCTGGCCCTCCCCCACTAGAAAACATGCATGTATGTGTGCACGAGCTCAGGGAGCTTCAAAGATTTTCTAAATTTCTCGTTCTGTTCCCTATCTCTTGATTCCTTCCCCCCTCCACTCTACCCCCCGCCCCCAGCCTTTTTTTTTTTTTACTTTACTAGGCCAGACAGGAGTTATGGCTGGCGTTCGAACACTATGCTTGAATCCATACCCCGTCTCACGCATCCCTATCCAAACAACCCGACAGGAAATTTCTCAAGGAAGTGGAGCATGATTCAGGCGTGACACTGCAGCCCCTCCCTTATTCTCAATATTGAGCGCATTTGCGGTTCACGCGTGGCGGGCAGGAGAGCAGCCCTCGGGAAGCAGAGCACTCTGGCTTAGGGGGAGAACTGGGGATTACACGTGAGCTGTCTCCGTCTAGATGGCCTTAATGAACACCGACTACTACTAGGAGTCAGTGCGTTTCCCCCTTGCAATCAGAATAATGTGTCCGAGAGAGAATGATGCAAACGCACACATTCTTCAAAGACAGACCCAACTCCTCCCCAGGGCAGCACGTAAGCAGAGGAGGTCTAAGGATCACAGGATGCCTGTCGCGTTGGTAAAAACCCCAAAGCTCAGCAGCACAAGAAGATGAAGTAGGTGGGGGAAGAAGTGCACTTGGAGAAGTTATACCGACGGGGCGGGGGGTGGGAGGCTGGAGAGAGTGGTCGTAAGGATAAGTCCGTAGTTGCTGCACCGCAACTGTCCCGCAGCCGCTGCTGGCTGGGTCCCCAAGCTAGGACCCGATCGGTCGGGGGGAGGTGCTTCCAACCCGCCCCCTCCCTGCAGTCCTG
>NW_022103906.1:94354522-94373298 GCF_000313985.2 Echinops telfairi | reverse complement strand
CCGAGATCCCCGGCCACGTAAGTAACTATTAATACCGCCTCGCCGCCGGGAGATGCCGGCTTGCTGAGCGAGGGGATCGGCCTCCGGATCGTCGGCGCTCCCCCTTCATTTTTAAATACATATTCCTCTCTTACCTCTCCGGGGGAGGGGAGAGCAACGAAGAAGCAGAGGAAAAAGTGTCAGTTTTCTTTAAGCCGAATCCCGCAAGGAAATCAGGGTTTCGGCTTGGAGAAGGAGTGGTGGAAATTATCCCCAGGCAAGATCCAGCTATACAGCCGGGAGGAGACGCCTGGAGTTGGCCAGATCGGAGGTTCATCACCTAAGAACGCCGGGAGGACCCCAGGAAGCCGGTGCCTGGGGAATCGGAGACCCCTGGGCTGCCGCCGCCGTCCCAGACCCCCTTTCTCGCTTTATTCCCGAGACCCGGGCATGAGCTGTCGCTGACCCATCGCGCGGCGGTACCCGTCGCGGTACCTGCGCCGGCCCGCTCCGGTCTTCAACTCCATGCCCAGCTTTTGCAATCTTTTGTTGGCAGTGCTGACCGCTCCAAGTTAAATGCTCCCTCGTAATTTTTGTTTTGTTTTGTTTAATTTCTGGAGCGCGCTCGCGATCTTAGCGAAGACTCAGACGCCATCTACAGTTCAAACGTAGGTAACTGCCCTCTCCAGCCATTCCACCGCCACCCCCACCCCGCTTCCACGCCCCCCACCCTTGCCTTTCCACCAAAAAAGGGGGTGCAGCACGGATTCCGTGTGCGGTGCGTCGCGAGCCGGGAGACTCGCGTTCCTTTCCCTTTTCTTTTTGTCTGGGCTCTAACGCCTCGCGAGTGAGCCGCGCGGCGGACTGGACCGAGACTGCAGAAACTACCGTAGGGGCTTCTCCGCCCCGGCCGCGATTCGGAGCCTGCGTGGGGTCCCCTCGGGAAACCCAGCGCTGCAGCACCCCACCTTTGCAATCCGCTCACTCGCCTCGATAGGCGTTGCGAACGGGGGAGGCCGAGAGAGAAACTAAAAGTGCAACGCATCTGCAAATCGCCGGCTGCTTTTCAGTAACAAAAGGACCCCGGCCGGCCGCTGGCCCACCGAGTGCTCCCTGGAGCCAGGTTCCCAGCAGAGAAGGTGCCCAGCGCTGCCTGTTGGGGGGCTCCCAACTACTTCTCCACGCCACCCTTTTCCCTCCCCTCCCCTCCCGTCCTCCTTTCAAATCCGTGACACTCAGGCGCCTGCAGCCGCACTCGCCCAGCGACGACTCATCTCGCCAGCGGGTTTTTTTGGTTTGTTTGTTTGTTTGTCGTGTGTGATCCCCACACTCATGAACATACACAGATCCACCCCCATCACAATAGCACGCTATGGGAGATCGCGGAACAAAACCCAGGATTTCGAAGAGCTGTCGTCAATAAGGTCCGCCGAGCCCAGCCAGAGTTTCAGCCCGAACCTCGGCTCCCCGAGCCCGCCTGAGACTCCGAACTTGTCGCATTGCGTTTCTTGCATCGGGAAATACTTGTTGTTGGAACCTCTGGAGGGAGACCACGTTTTCCGCGCCGTGCATCTGCACAGCGGAGAGAGGTTGGTGTGCAAGGTAAAGAGCTTCGGGCTTGTATGTGCGTTTATTTGTGCGCCTTTTGAAAGGTCCCTGGCCCTTTGAAGAGGGTCCGGATGGGACCTGGAGGTCGCCCAGCCCTCCAGCCCGGGGGGAGGGAAATTCTCAGAATAATCAACCGCGAGCTGGCTAAATGGATATATGTTGGTTGCTTGGTTCCCGTTCCAGTAGTTGCGAAGTTTTCAGACGGTTCCAGACAATGGGGCGCTTTGCAGCGGGGGCGTTTGGGGAGAGCCCAGGGCGGGGGAGGCGGCAGGACTGCGCGGGGGGCCACGGACACGCGGCTCCCACTGGCACGTCCTGCTGGGCCGCGCCAAGCCGGGCCCTGCTGCCCACGGGCTTCCTGCCTCTTTCCAGCCCCCTCTTTCCGACCTGGACGTGGGGAATTCCCAGCGAATTTTGAGACGCGGGCGACGTTGTTCTGAGCCATTGTTCTGAGCGGCATGCAGGTGTTAGACCTTTGTTCCGAAGGTGCCCTTTAGAAGGGACACACAAAGGTATCTGTCCCTCCTGGCGGAGCCCGGGGGCCCAGCGCGGGGAAGGAGTTTATGAAAAGCTTGGCTGGCCTAGAACCGTGAAAGGAAGGTTGGAAGGTGAAAATCAAAGCCGCAGGCACACCTTTGCGTGTAGGAAACAGTGACTCCTTTGGGTCTTTCTTCCTGTCCGTCTTCCTATAGCGAGACTTCCGTGCCGCCCCCTTCCCCCTCCTGGCGCCCTCCCCCCCACACCTTTGCCTGGGGAGGCTAGCGTTTCAAGACCCCTGGGGTTTCAGGGCGGCACTGGGATGGGCACTTCGGGTGGTCTTTTTTGTCTTTGACCCTGAGCAGTGACTGGTTCCTGTGTGTGTGTGTGTGTGTGTGTGTGTGTGTGTGTGGTGGGGGTGGGGGAGTCTCTGTGAGTCTTTGTGTGCAGTCAAGCAGGGCTCCAGACAAGCGGATGAGGGAGGGGGATAGTTGCAGGAATAATAATAATAATGCCATGGAAGATACCGCTACCCAGGAATTAGACACATTATTATACCAATAATTCTTTGTCACTTAATTTTAAATTTGCTCACTGTTGTCTTTTTTTTGTGGGTGGCGGGGGGAGTGGGGACTCATGCTGTTACTGAAATGGGTGCTCTGCACAGTTTCCATACAAATAACGCATCACACTTTCACTAGACTGATCCTGGACTGTCTTTCATTTCACTGTGGACTAGAGTATGTCTTTGTAGAAACTGGATTTCATGGGGTTCTTCCAGTCCTCTTAGAGATTTTTGCAACTCAGACCTCCAAGGAGAAATTGGGAGACTCTTCAAATACGGCCCTTTACTTGTCCTGGCATGTTGCATCTCTCCAAGTCACCAAGAGCCAGAGCAGTTGTGCCCGGGTAGCCAAAATTCGGTAGGCTATTCAGAGCTGGATTGAATTCTCAGAAGTCCTGCAACGGTGCACAATAGGATAGTCACTCTTTGAAATGAATGAATTCCACAGATCTGCCACTCCAACATGAAATATGCACGGGCATCCAGCAGTGAGTGTTTCCACTCCGTCCTTTTGCTTAACTTAGGTGTAGCCTTTGAATAACGTTCAAAGACCGGAGATGCTTTTCCACCAAGCCAAATTCTGCAGGAGCATCTTGTTTGTAGTTTATACCTTTGTTTAGAAGCAGAGGTGACTCTGACCCCTGCTCTTTCTTTATCCCTTTGGATTCTTCCACGTGTAGGTCCTCTGGGCAGCCCTCAGTGTCATTTGCAGATTGCTCTGTGGTACAGAACTGTACTTGATGCTTTGGGGGGTTTGCTTCTTGCAAAGATTGAATCAGCCACAATGACTATGTGGCTTCACGTCGATTTAAGTGCAGTCTCATTGTTCTGCTTGACACAGGTCATCCCTTTAAGGCATAGCAGGCTCTGTGTCCCTGCCTTTTTTCAACCAGAGGTGTTATGGGTGACTTCTCTTGTCAGCACCATTGTATTCATATATCCTACGAAGTTGCAAGTGAGCTTTAGTAAGCTGCTTCTGGGAATGACCCTGAGATACATACACTGAACTCGTAGCTCACTTCAAAGCTCAGTGAAATCTCCACATTGAACCAACTTCCTTTTGATGTCTGATCAGAGTGCATGTCTCCTAGCATTGTGTTGGAGACTCAAGAAGAAAGTCTGCAAAAGCCTAGCCAATATATAGATGCCATCCTCTAGCCTAGAGGTCTCTAGAGAGAATTCTGCAAGGCTCTATTGGAAGAGAGGGAGGTTCCAGTGCCATTTAAACAAAATAATCAGCCCTATTTATTGTCTACATACTCCACATGCCTGCGCTAGCTGCACAGACTAAGGAGGGAACTGTTAGGGAGCTTTAACTGTATAATTTTCATGGAGCTGCTGCTAGCTACCGTGCAGATTGACATAATTACTATCTTAGCAGATTGGGCACATTCTTTCCCCCCCAAATGTTATTAATGATGGGCTAATCTTAACTGCCTTATCTGAACTGTCACATTGTATAACCCAGGCTCCAAAATTAAACATTTAAAAGGAGTTAGCACTACCCCAACAGGATGATTTTTCATTTGAAGGTAATGATTTCAATATCAATCCAAACCTATAAATGTTATATAGGTACTATTAAAAGTTTGGCTCCTTCCTAAGGAAACATTTAAAGTACATGCATTATTTTTCATACTCTGTCCACCATCTTGGAATTTGGTCTGTTCTACAAAGGGTCTGGCTACATTTTGCAGCTGCAGCGAATAGGTATTATTATTATTATTTACATTCCATGCCCGTCTGGAGGGCAGGATGATAATGTAACGGTGCTAAAAATGAAAAAAAAATTTTTTTTAATCACCTTGTATTTATTTTTTAAATGCAACTTGAAACAGAATACATAATGGATTATCTCAACTCCTCAAGCGAGCACTGGAGACAGAAGTGGAGCCCTGTACCTCAAAGCACAGCACCCTCATTATATAATGCACAGTGTTTACATGCACCACTGCTAAGCCTTTCTTCATCTCTGTGAAATCTCGGGGGTTTGCCTAGGCTTCTGTTGCCTGCAGCCAGGGTGTTAAAGTTGACTCAGGCATTTCAGATTCCTAATTGAACAGGCCTCTGAGGTCACTGCTCTTAGGTCATCCTTTGACAGTATCAGGGTGTGATTTGTGGTCCCTGGAGAGGTTGAAGTATTCATTCTTAAATTCTAGGTTATAGTGGCGGCAGCTGTGCCGCTTCCCTGAGATGCCTCATTATGGTTCATTCACAATGTGACTTTGCTTCCTCGCCCAGGGTTAGCACCAGCCCTCCTGAGGCTTTTGCTGTTTGACTCACAAATTTTGTTATATTTTAAAACTAGGAGGGACTTGTGGATTCTTAAATGCCAGCTTGTGTCCCTGAATAGGTTTCTGAGGGGCTGCAAATACCCTTAAAACGGATCCAGTTTTTAATGTATGAATTTGAGAATGGGCGTTGTCAACTTGGGGGTGGGGGGAAGGGGTACGGGGACACACACTTTTATCAGATTCATGGGGTGGGGGGGGGGAATCTCAACCCAGAAATAGCGAGCAGTGTTCTCAATCAATCGCTTCATTTTTTGAAGAGCAAGAAGGAGGGAGGAAGGCTTGGGTGACCCTCAGTACCTGATCTAAGATTAAGAGTGTCAGTTTACTGGTGGCCAAGCCAGGGTGAGAGTCTCAAATGCAGTGATTCCTAGGCCAGCAGTTCACTCCCCTCCCTCCCCACCTTGCAAAAGGACAGCTGAGGAAAGAATGTTCTAACCAACGAAAAATGTGAAGAGGCAGAAAGCTTGTGGACTGGTAACATTTAGGCTATTGTTCAAGCATCCCTGGCTGAGATGCCCTCCCACCAAGCACCCCATGCCCGTCCCTCACTCTTTCACACACACAAGAGATTCATCTGCCCTGAATTCACAGGCAGCTATTAGAACCACATTCCACACCCAGGATTTGTATTCCTGATTTGTGGATGTCTGGAAATGCATAGAAGCTTTCCCCTAGTGCCTCAAAATTCCAAGCAGTGTTAATTCCAGTTGGGTCCGATTCAAGAAAGGTATTGATGATTTTTTTCTTTTTTAACAACCTCACAGCGAGGCAGCATTTCCCAGGCAACTTTTGCTTCACAGGAAATCATTGCATAACCGCCTGCCTCAATGAGTTCTGTATCTGGAGGGAGGAGAGAGGGAGGGAGAGCGCTTTCATCTTCAGCATGTCTTATTCCTCACTTCGCCACTGGGTGCTAGAGTTTGGCTGGAGTTCCCTTCCCCTCAGTGCCCACATCTTTACAGTAAAGCTACTGAGTCAGACAGTTTCTTAGAGCTACAAGTTGAAACTATGTAGCAGAGAGCCTTTTGATGGCACTTGTGTTTGTTTTTATTTTCGAAAGTCAGAATTGTCTGCTGCTGCAGGTGGGTCACTTTGTTTCTGATCGGGCTTCTGTGCTGCTTCTGTAAACAAGTGTGTGGGCTGCAGAGAATGATGAGAATGCTCCTTGCTCCCGTGCATTGCATTTTGCAAAGAATAGCTTTCTCCTGTAATTCCCCCACTACTGTGTATCAGGTATGATTCGCCCGTTTACACATGAAGATTTGTAGGCTCTGAGAGATGCAAGTGGAAGGCCCTGCATGGGGCTGAGAGGAGGCCGACCAGTGTGATATAGGTTCAAGTGCAGCATCCTCTGTCATCTTAAAGTTCCTGGCTGAGGGGGGAGGGGTCAAGAGTGTGTGACTGGGTTGGGTACAAGATGCCTCTGACATCTGGTTCTGTTGTCAATCCCGCCCTAGGTGTTTGATATCAGCTGCTACCAGGAGTCCCTCGCCCCGTGCTTTTGCCTGTCTGCCCACAACAACATCAACCAAATTACTGAAATTATCCTGGGGGAGACCAAAGCCTATGTGTTCTTTGAGCGGAGCTATGGGGACATGCACTCCTTCGTGCGAACCTGTAAGAAGCTGAGAGAGGAGGAGGCGGCCAGACTGTTCTATCAGATCGCCTCGGCGGTGGCCCACTGCCACGACGGGGGCCTGGTGCTGAGGGACCTCAAGCTGCGGAAATTCATCTTCAAGGATGAAGGAAGGTAAGGCTCACTCACGGCCAGAGGGGGTGCTGCGAGTGGTCGGTCAGACAGAGACCCTGGAGTGAAAGACTGGAATGGCCTCTATTGTCTGTCTGCTGGACGTGTCTTAGCTGTGTAGTTCTGTGAGAAGAGGCATTTTACAAGTGGGTGACTGTAACAAGCAGAAATGGATTCTCTCACAGTTGGAGAGGCTCTAAGTTTGAATTCAGGAAGCAGCCAAGGGAAGGCTCTCTCTCTCTCTCTCTCTCTCTCTCTCTCTCTCTCTCTCTCTCTGGGCTCTGGAGGAAGGTCCTTGTCTCCCATCTCATTTGGCTTGGCATCTCACTTCCCCTACTTCTGCTTCTTGCGTCTGCTTGTTCGATCTTCTTTCTCAAAAGAGATTGATTTAGAACACAACTTACACTAATCTCGACCCATTAACAGAAAAGGCAACCTATTCCCAAAGGAATTAGAACCATGCTATACCTCTCCACTCACTGCCATCAACTCAATTGTGACTCCCCACGACCCGGAGGACAGAGTTGAACTGCTCCTGTGGGTTCTGAGACTGCTCTCTTGAAGGCCATAGAAAGACTCGTTTTTCTCCCAGGGAGAGGCTGGTGGCTTTGAACTGCTGACCTTGTGGTTAACAGTGCAGCAAGCAAACTCACCATGCCACTGTGGCTCTAATCTATAATAGACCAGGGGAGAGGAAGAATCAGAAAAATTGGGAGGACAAAGAGAGAGAAAATGTTTGAATGTTTGAAGCCCCTTTGGAAAATATAGCACCAGCCCCTCTAAAGTTGTCATTTCATCTTTCCAGAGACAGATCGTCTTAGACAGTAAATAATGTGAGCTGTGATTTGGTGCTCAGAATCCCGTGGGTGGCTGCAAGACCATGTAATGTTTTCAATGTGAATAACTCAGGAGTCTTGGAAAAGTCTGCATTCGGAACACTTGGTGCCTAGAATCAGCTATTTAAAATCCATCTTTTATCCATTCACTATTTTGACAGACATTTCTTAGGCCTATATTATATATTCATCATCATCCTCAGTAGTCTGATTGTTAACATGAATTATGTAGTCAATTGATCTGAGAAATAAAGAATTAAAGGTTATAAATAAAGGTATGTGCTGGCCCTCTTAAAGGAAACAAGTACTCTAGAGCCAAAGTATGGCTTAGACTATATCACCCCTGAATTTAGAGACCATTTGAATACTGTGTTGACCAGCAGTGAGCAGAGCAGGAGACGAGTGAGTTGTAGAATGACATCAAGGACATCGTGAGTGAAGAACGCAAAGTGTCATTAAAAAGATAAAGAAAAATAAGTGCAGGTCAGAAGAAACTCTGAAGCTTGCTCTTGAATGTGCAGTGATAAAGTGACTGTAATAAACGATGACGTTTACTCATGTTACTCAAAAATTACTGCCCATGTAGAAAATGACAGTTTGGAAACATTGTGGTAGCAATTGTACAATATTACTTGACGTGATTGAAGGATGAAATGATATATGTAGTAAATCCCCATTAATATAAATAAATAAATAAAAACAAAACATGCAAACAAACAAAAAGAATGATGAAGCGTCAAAGAGCAGAACAGATTATCCAAAGGGCAGCTGGAGAAGGTCAAGTATAATGAAATGTGCAGAGACCTGGGGGTCAGAAAACCAAAGGGGAACAGCTTGATTAGCATTTGTCCAACGTAGAACATTGCAGAAAAAGTTAAACCTTGAGTTGTAGTGTTAGGGGCAAAATATCCAACGATGCAGGAAGCATCGAGTGCCAATGGAAGGAATACGCAGAGTCACTCCACCAGAAAGACTTGGTCCTGCTCAACTAGTTCAGGTGGTTGCATATGATCAAGAACCAGTGGTACTTAAGAAAGAAGTCCATGCTGCACGGAAGGTCTTGGTGAAAACAAGGCTCCAGGAATTGATGGGTTACCAGTGGAGATGCTTCAATAAATTAATGCAACACTGGAAAACATGCACCTCGAGGAGAAAAGAAGTTTGAAAATAGCTTCTTAGCCAAATGACTGGGAGTTTCCTACCAGTGCCCATCCCACAGAAAGGTGCTCAACACAGTGGGAGAAATTATTGGATACTATCATAAGTAGCAAACACAGGTAAACCTTTGCTGGAAGTAATTTATAAAATGGTTGCGTCAGTAAACATCTAACGGGAACTGCCAAAAATTCAAACCGAATTTTAAAGAGGATGTGGAACAGTAGGTGTCAATATTGATGTAGATGGATCTTGGCCGAAAGCAGAGAATACTAGTAAAATGTTTATGTGCGTTTTTACTGACTATGCAAAGGCACTACTGCATAGCTCACAACAAACTATGGAAACCATTGTGAAGAATGGAAATTCCAGAGCACTAACTTCTCACATGGAATCTGTACATAGACCAAGAGGCAGTTCTTTGAACAGAACGAAGGATTACTGCATGGTTTGAAAGTGGGGAAGATGTGTGCCAGGGTTGCATCCCTTCACCATGCTTACATCCTCCGTATCCTGGGCAAAGTCTCAGAAGCTAGATTATATGAAGAAGAAGGTGTCATGGGGATTAGAGGAAGAGTCATTCACAGTGTGTAATATGCAAATGACATTGCCTCACTGGGGGAAGGGCAAGAGTACTGCAAGCATTAAGGGATGAAGATAAGACTGTAGTCTTCAGTATGTGTTCCTTCAACATGGAAAATCAAAGACCTCACAGATGAACCAGTAAGTGACAGCAGGATAAATGGGGAAAATAATTGAAGTTGTCAAGGATTTAATCAGCCTTGAATCCACAATCAACACCCCTGGAAACAACAGTAAGTGACTGAAAGGACATCCAAGGGCACTTCAAAGAGTTGTTCTTGGGAAAGTTAACTCCACATCGTATTTTTCAGGAAATAGGTGAAGTCCCTCTCACGCCGGATTGGGCAGCTCATCTGCAAACGGCCTTCTTGGAAGCATAGAAACAAAGATGTCAGATTGAGGATTAAGGTTCAGCTGACCCATGTCACTTGCCTTGTATGCCTGTGAAAAAGGGGGCGTTGAATAAGAAAGACTGAAGAAGAATTGATATTCACCAATGATGAATATTGACTAGCCCATGGGCAGACAGAAGAATGAGTATACGTCTGTCTTGGAATAAGGACATCTGGAGGCTCCTTTAAATCAAGGAGCCTTCCTGTGGACATCTTGGCAAGAAGGACAGTCTTTGGCGAAAGACATTATTCTTGGTAAAGTAGAAAATCAATGAGGAAGTGGAAGACCTTCAAGGAAATGGACTCATGTCTCCACTGCAACCATGGGTGCAAACACCAGTAATCGTGAGAATGGTTCAGGATTTGGTAGCATTCCATTTTGTTCAGGGCTCCAGACTGGTTTGACCCTCTACTGAGCACTTGCCCTTCCTCCCCAGCTACATAGAAGGAGACCTATTGTTTAGCATGACCCCAAGACTCACCTGGGGATCATACGGAACTGTAGATTCTGCTTGCATATATCTGGGCTAGAAATGCAAGTTCTCAGCAGTGGATGGAACCAGAATGGACTGCTCCAGACACGGGCTCTGTCGTCTGTAGCGTCACTAGGAGTTGCAGCAGAGCCAGCAGCACCTAGCAACGAGCTGCGTGCCCGAAGAAGACCAGGAGTGGGAGCGTGGGGTCCTTCAGGCCAGGTCGTGAAGGGTGGAGAAAGGCTTGGCTCTGTGGAAGTGCTTTTGGAGCCCAGACTTGCGAGATGAACTTGTGACAGGCCGTGTGGATGGAAGGTGAGGAAGTTGCCAATGCAAACACATGGCAAGCTCTGTCTTGGGCACCTAGACTCAGGGTTCTTCCATGAGCTCATTACAGTCTACTGATGGAGCCTTGCTTGCTTTGCCTGCTGACTGATTATAAAGACGGTTTTCAAGCCCCCCCCCCTATTTTATTAAAGAATATGCTTTTATGGGTGGAGGCAGTTCATTTATATTTGTAGCTCTCTGAGAGCTACAAATTCTGAGAACTGTCCTAAAGGCCTATGTACATGATGGCCCTGGGCATCCTCATCCCTACTAGGGAGGTCAGTGAAGGAGGTCTGTTGACTGAAAGCTATTATAGATTAGGAGGCGCAGCTCTGCTCGATACCATGAATCGAGATCTTCTCCACGTGAGCTGTTACCCTGGTTTGGGAGTTAATCCCCTTTGTGATATTGGGCAGGTTGGCCTTCTCCTCTGGGCCTACCTTCCCACCTTCTCTTCGTACCATTGCTCTTTTTACGTTGGCTACGAGTCTTTGGCGAGGTGCCCTGGTGGCATAATAGTTCAAATCTTTGGCTGCCAGTTGAAAGGACAGTGGAAAACCTCCCAGCCACTCCAAAGGAGAAGAGCTGCATCCCTGGAGATGATAATCTAGAAAAACCTATGGGGCAGTTCTGCTGCTGCTTCTAGGCTCACTGACTGAGCAGCGACAGCACCGAGGAACAATGGATTGGCTGAGTTCTAACAGGGGGACTACGCACTTCTTTGATGATTCTCATTTGGAAGCTATATCTACCCCACCCACAGTCCCCAATCGAACCTTGACTGGGATAACATCTTTGCCTCTCTATATCCTGTCTTTCTTGGAGATGTAATAGCTATAACAGCAAAAATTAGAGGTAGTCTTTAATGACCTCTTACTCTAAGGTTACTGTGTATTTTATTTAGTTCTTTCTATACACGGGGGCAGGGGGGGGGCAGTGAGTGACAGCCTCTCCCTTGCATAGGCAAGGCGGCTGGAAGAGACTCAGGGTTACCGAGGGGGAGAGCTAAGCTCATGTCTGGTCTCCGGTCAGGCAGCTCTCCAGCATCCATTTGCCCATCAGAGGGCAGAGAGACACACGTGCCCTCTCTCCCAGAGTTCTGCGTGTTTGAATAGAGCATCGCAGCTGGTTGTGTTCACGTAGAAGGGAATTTCAGGCATCAGCACTGTGTAGGGAGTGTACCGAGGGGTTGCACCTATAGGTGAAATAGATCTTTGTGAAGTGAGCCAAAATAAGGTAGAGGGCCTCGAGTCAACGAGCAGGGCAGCAAAAGTGGACTCCCGTGGTGACAGGGCCTCTTTGCTTCCGTCCTCTCCTGCCATCCAGGGGGCAGAGATGCAGTGGTAAGGGGCTTTGCCCCAGGGCCCAGAGCTATCTGGAGCAATTGAGGGGCCACCTCAGTTTCCCCTTCTCCCTGCACCAGGGGCTTTCCTCCAAGAATCGATGTTACTTTTAGTGCAGGATGTCTAAGAGTGCTGAGAAGTGGAAAAGCCGACATCCCCAGCGTCCCCGGGCCCGAGGGAGCAATGCCCAGGAGCAGGAAGCCGCCAGCACAGGAACGGACATCAGCCTGGCGTTTGACTCGCGTGAAAGAGCATGACCCTCTGCAGAAAGAACCAGAAGGGGCCACCGGGCCTGAGTGTTAGCCCAGAGCAATGGGCTGGAGAAAAAGATCCCACATTCCTTTTACTCTTAAAGAGCATTGCATTCCCCAGTGAGCAAAAGGGTGTGTCTGTGACTGATGGGAAGCTTACTGCCGTCTTGTCTGAGAGCACCTTTGCCATGCAGCCCTGTGGCCTCCTGTGTCATGTTGAGGTTTGTCTCAGCCTCATGAGATGGCCCAGGAGCCTGATAAGGACCCCATTGTATCTGTGAGCGAACTGGGCCTCCCCGAGTCTGTGTGACCGGTCGTACACACTCACACAGCTGGTTTGATTATCAAGCCACTATCGCATGACACTCCAGAGCTTTTTCTCTGCCCTTTGCCATGTGGGGTCCCGGTGGGCTTGCCATTCCAGACCGTGCAGGGTCTGTGTCTGAGCAGTTCTCAGACAATGGCTTCCCTTTTCAAGGGGGTTCTAAATTCCCTGAGCCGTTAGTTGCTCATAGGAACCATAGTTACTTTTCATCCATTTTGTGAAGGAAGTAATGTCTGCTAGCTTGAATCAGGGCAGCGTCTACCTCTGTAGCCCAGGTAGTGGCCTACGTGCAACACAGCACATTACCTGGAGGACAGTGTGAGGACAAGAGTCCGGGGACCTAAGGGCACACTGAGACAATGGTGCTGGTGGCTGACTCCTTCATCAGGGCTTCTAACCCATTTAGTCCTGGTTGACACGCTTGCATTTCCACCCTAGTGATATGGATCAGAATCTAACAACTGTCCCAGGTGGACACATCACCCTCTGGATTTCTTTGGTTCTCTCATTGCCAAATCAGTGCTAGCAGGGCCCCAGCAAGTTAAGTTTCAAGCACCAAGTTTGAAAACTGCAACGGTTGTTACAGAGAGATGTCCCCAAGATGAGATGTACCCCTGCAGAAATAGGCTCCCTTTGCAGACTTCCCATCCGGCACTGCCTGTAACTCTTGCTCGGTGGCTATCCGTGGAAGCATTCTTCGTGAGACTCTGAGCATCTTGAGTCTCGTTTCCCCTCAGTAGCTGTGTAAGCTTTATACACAGGTGACAAACAAGAACCTAGGAGCACCCACGGCCAGTTGGCCTTTTTGCCACTAGGTTGAACTGCCAGCAACTTAGGGCCTTCTTGATTTTGACTTGCATTGGTAAATCTGCTACCTGCTGGTGCATCTTTTTTAACAGGCCCGTGCTGCTTCAAAATAGAAATAATAAAACCATCCCTAGAGGGTGGATGTGAGGAGTGGTTGAGCTGACTGTGTGATGCACAGAGCTACACAGGCACTCGGTAAGTGACAGCCACCCCGACAGTTAGTGTTAGATGACAAGTATTGGACTGGGTGAGCAGAGCAAGGGGTCAAGTCTGAAGAAGGAGGAGGGCCTTCTCTCGGGCAGCCTTTTTCCATGAAAACTAAAGCCCTGACACTACAGGGTTTCAGAATTGGAGCGCATCCTCCTCTCACTAGCTCTGATTCAATTATATTCAAGGAATCATTGGTGTGAGGGAAACCGACAAGTCGTGTGCATCAGATGTGAAACTTGTGGCCCAGAAGGTGCAAAGATTTACAGGAAGATGTGCACCCGAGGGGATTTACGCATTGAAGATGTGCACTGACACTGGAGGGAAACAAAACAAAACAGCACACGTCGTTGAGTGAATTCCATCTCATAGCAACCCTCCAGGGCAAGGTTAGAACTATGGATTTGTGAATCTGAAACTTTCAGGAAGCAGAATGCCTCATCTTTCTCAGAAAGGTGTACACAAGGGATTTCAAAAGAGCCAGGTGCCTGATCCTGGCTGCTGCGTCCCTCCAGCCCATGCTGCTGCACTGCCACTACTGTTGCTGCTGCCTCTCCTTCTGGTCCATGAAGGCAGTGCCTGCAATTTGCACTACGGAAAGTGAAAAAACTCTCAGTGTTCTTTGAAGAACACAACCCCAAGCATGACGGAATTGCCCTTTGCACCTCCAGTTCATGTAGTAACATCTGAGATGCTATGTGCCGGTGGAAGGTGCCAGCCTGCAGGTGGGGCCCCTGGAATCTGATTAGAGAGCTGTGTCCAAGCCCTCATGGGGTTTGCCCGGTGCCACCTCCCCCTCCCACACCCGCTCCCCCACCGCCTCCCTGACCCTGCTGTGGCATTAGCCATTAGCGTGATCTGCTTTGTCAGCCCATTCTGTGGGGCCCCGTGTTTTCCTGTGCACTCTCCAGGAAGGGGCCTGCAGATGGGTGAATGCGAGTTGCTCCAGCGTAGATAGACTTGGAGTCTGGATTCAGATTTCGCACCTTTTGGTAAACTTTACCTTGACAAGGAGGACTGCCTCACCTGTAAAGCGGAAATGGCTGGAGGACTATTCTCATAGAATCAAATAACCTGATGCGAAGGAGCACACTGCTGGGCCCAGGACCTGCCGCTGCGCCCTGCTGCTTTGCTGAGCCTCCTCTGCACTTGGTGCCTGGCCCTGTGAGGCAGGGCCAGGGAGCTGACTGTCCAGGATGCGATAAGCCTTTGAAGCAGCTGCCAGCCTTGGGCTGAGTAGAATTAAAATGTGACCTCCAGAAAGGCCTCTGCAGGCTTCTCAGCTTGCTCTCGCCTCTCCCTGGGGACAAGGCTCTTTGCCACCCCTTGCTCCCTGCCCTGCCCCCAATCAAACATCAATGCTGCCAGTTCTTAGCACAGGCATTGCCCAGGTGAACTCGCAGACAACGCCCGTCGGCTTGTTTCTTCTTAGGTTAGAAGATCTGTATCTCTTGACGTCACCAGTTTCATTTCCTCTGCTTTGAGGATACCAATTCGTGCCAGCTTCTGCAGGACAAAAGCTTTGGGACCCAGAAGGCTGCTGGCCCTGGGGCTGTTAGTTGTAAGGCCTGCCATCTGCCCAGTCAACACCCCCTGCCAGGAGGCCTGTCCCCCTCTGTGCCACAGGAGGTCAGCGCTTTCCTTTCCCAGGTGCGGGAACTATATTGAGTCTCCCGTTAGATCTTCACCTGGAAGCTGCTTCTTTTCGGGCTTCCGTATGTATCTAACAGAGTAGAAGGCAGCAGTCAGAGCCCGGGAGACTGGATGCATTTGTCTTTTATTGATAGACATCCATTATATTAAGTTGTAGGCTTCCTATAGCTTAGGACTGCTTTATAATTTTATGTTTTATGTTGAGGAGACCCTGCGTGGTGTGCATGCATTTTAATATGCTCCGCTTTTCTAACTGCAAGGTGGGAGGTTGGAGTCTAGCCAGAGGTGCCTCAGAAGAAAGGCCTGGTGATCCTACTAATGAGAAAACCTGCCATTAAAAGGCCCCTGGATGTGTGTCATGACAGGGTGTGTGTCATGAATCTGAGCTAGTACCGCAGCCTCCTTATGTATGTGTATCCCTTGCATCTATTCAGGCTCGGTCAACTTTGGGGGGAGGCTTGCTTCCCCGACATCTCTCAGACTGGGTAAGTTACTGATTCCATTACCCAAGCCCTACAAGCCAGCCTCCTTCCCAGCACACCCCGCTGCGTTCCAGCTGCAGTGTGTTTCTCTGGCTGTCCCCCTCTCCCCTGCTGGCCTGGGAACATCATGCACACAGCGACCCCCTCCTCCCTGCTTACTGCTCTGGCACGTGGGGGGCACCCCCCTTTGTTGAGTGGACAAACAATAATCTCCTCCTGGGGCTGCAGCAGCCCAGATGGAAATCCGGTGACAGAATGCAAAAAGCAGAGATAAGTGGAGAGCATTAGCATCTAGGTCATCGCTCCATATGGGGACCTGGAAAGACCAGCACGTGTAAATCCCCCAGAAAGAGCTGTTTGCGCGGTTAGGCATCGAGGAGAAATGAACCAGTCGTTCCCTTGTTTGTTCAGTGATTTCTACAGAGGTGGTGTCTCTTTAAGCACTTCGTCCGTGTCTGTGGCAGGCTGTAATTTCATCCATGAAGGGCTTATTTAACCCGAGTTAGAGATGGGAGATTGTCTTCGGGACCCAGTGACTCTCAGTAAGCTAAAGAAGAGGCATTCTGAAGCGAGAAATCTCGCTGGATGCTTTGCTCCTGAGCACCTCGTGCATTAGGTAGACTGTGACCCTGGGCAGATGTGCCCTGCAAACGAGGACACATCCATAGAACTTGAGCTTTTGGGGTGCTGTTTTAATTTCTCTACTTAGCCGTAGGACCTTGACCTACCTTCTCTGAAATAGCTTCTCAGCAACAGGGAGAAGGTACGAGATATGTGCTCATGGCAGTGCCTAGCAGAGGGCAAGTGCCTAAAGCAAATGGTACCTTTATGGCTACAGGTCAAGGTCGGATGGCTGTGAGGCTCAAAACCTCACCGCCTGGAGATCCGCTGAATTGCTCATTACAAAAGGACAGCCTGTTAGGTCAAGTATCGAGATAGTGGGAACTGGGGCATCCGGCACTAACATAGATTACCACTACGACAGGCCCAAGGATGAACTCAAACACACCCAAGGTTGTGAAGGTCATGAGAGTTGGAATTGATTGGATGGCAACTAATGACAACAGCAAATAGGCACTGAACACTTGGGGGCACTTCTAGGTGCTGGGGGTTTGGCAGTGCCAAACAAGACCAACTTGCTTGCCCTGGGAGACTTTTGTTCCAGTGACATAGTAGCAGGGGCCACCAAGTACTAGTCCATGTTCTGACTCACTTCCATCCTCAGTCCTGAAGGACAGAGTAGAACTGCCCCTGTGAGTCTCCGAACCCGTATCTGCTTACACGAGTCAAACGAGGGCACTTCATTTAAACGACGGAGCCCAACCAGATGGCGCAGTGTTGGGGTTAGGAGTTCTCCTGGTCTCCCATAGGAGGGCGCCTCAAAAAGTTTGTGGGGTCGCCCTTTTTTTGAGGCCTCCGCATATATACATTGACCGATTGAAGCCATATGAGTATGGTACTATGATGACCACTGTCTCAGAGGAGGGCGGGTTTGTACAGCTAAGACGTGACCATCTTCCAGCTGTTTCCTGTCCTTGCTGGGAAACAGGGAGCAGACCAAATACTGCCCCTCCCCCTCGGGCCGTGGGAGGCATTTTGTCTTGCCGTGAGGCAGGGCCAGTACACATCCGGAGGAGCCGGCCTGCTGGAGTCCCAGGAAGTGGAGTCGTTGGTTTTCTCTGGGCAACCACAGTTAGCTACCAACCCCACTGGCGGTCCTATTGCGTCCCCTTGCGCTGTTGGATGGGGTGGGTTTTGTTTCCCCCAGCGAACTTGAGTTTGAGGTCTGTTTATCTTTCTGTCTCCCATACCGAGCAGAGGAGTTAGCCCTGACAGTACTCGGCAGCGATATGACAATTAACTGAGTAGATGTGTGAATAGCCCCTTATGCACTAAAGACAGAACTTATCTAAAGACAGTCCCCTAACTACATTGAAGGTGCAAATGCATCGGGTTGGAAACACATTTTAAATTCCCATTACTTGACACTGGGGGGGGTTTCTTTAAATCACAGGATAAAGCCCAGCCTTTAAAAAAAATATATATATATATTTGTGCACTCCAGACATAAAAATTCTTAGTGGGATCATGCTTAAATAGGACTGTTGGAGGTGGAGGCATCTTAGACATGGAAATCACCTTGTTATCACAAGTATTTATTAAGCACCTCCTGAGTACATAAACTACTTAACTTGCCAGATTTAGGAGTTCTGGTGGCGTAGTGATTATATGTTGTGCTAACTTAAGTTCGGCAGTTCAAAACCACCAGCCTTTTGTCCAGGGAAAGATGAGGCTTTCTATTCCTGTAAAGAGTTATATTCTTGGAAACCCACAGGAGCAATTCTGCCTCTCCTACAGGGTCACTCTGAACCGACACCGACTCTGTGGCAGCATTTAGTTTGAATTTCTTAGTGCTGCCAGAATCCGTGCAAAGAGAGGCCTTGCCCAAGGGAAGAGACCGTGTAGGGCTCTTTTGAATACCACGTGATGGAGGAAGTATTCACCTTGCTGGGCAAGTTCATCTTGCTGGACAGCCTGCTGCTGTGCCAGGACCCTGGTATCTCTGGGGTATGGGTGGTAGGGAATTCATGCTGACAGTTCTGCAAGTGTGAGGTAGAGAGAGTTGTACTAGGGAGGGGACGGACCTGGTAGTTACACATTGGGCTGATGTCTGCAAGGTCACCGGTTAGAAACCACCAGCTGCTCCCCGGGAGAAAGACGAGGCTTTCTACTCCCCTAAAGCGTTACAGTCTCAGAATCCCACAGGGCCGTTCTGCTTTGTCCCATGGTATCACTGTGAGCTGGCGTGGATGTGATGGCGGTGAGTGGGTTTAGGCTGCTCTGGGTGAAGAAGTAGGAGAAGGTAAAGGTGATGGGAGCGGGGGTCCCAGAGACAATGTGTGCAAAGCCTAGAAAGTAGGATGACGCCGCTGCTGGTGGGTGAACCGTGAGAGGACAGAGGTGAGGCTGCAGAGAAAGGAAATCAGGGGACCTCGGCCACATATACCCAAGATGCTAAACTTGACCTACAATCCAGGAGCGGCCTGCCTGGCAGGGAGTCTGCACCACCGGGCAGGGCTGTGGTTGGGATTGTACCCTGGGAGAGCGTGAACAGCGTGGATGGATGAGTGATCTGTGGGAGGTGGGAGTTGATTTTAGGATAAAGAGACCTGACCCGGGGCGTTAACAGTGGGACTGAGAGAGGGTAGAGGGAGGATGAAACTCCCCTGACTCTATCGTTTTACAGATAAAAGAAACCAGCTGGGGGGGGGG
>NW_022103906.1:94324737-94354422 GCF_000313985.2 Echinops telfairi | reverse complement strand
GGGGGCGGGTAAGACCTTATTCTAGGCTTATTATGATGTCTTGGGGGCACAAGAGAGAGCGGCCTTGGCTGTTCCTGAGTCTTGAACTTGTTCGGTGTGTGTTCCACCATCACTGCGAGAGCTCCCTTCACTTGAGCCCTTGCTCTGCAAATGGAACATCCCTGGTCCCCTGGGTCACTTGTGCGGACAGACCTCTGCCTAGACCTGCTCATCGTGTCCCCTGAGAGCTCCCTGGAAGGACTGGCAGGGTCTGGGAAGACTGAGCCCTGCCTCCCCAGCCCTCCTGCCCTTCCCACTACCCCACATGGGAGTGGTCTGGACCCTTGAAGGAGGCTGAGCAGCATCTTTGGGCACCCCTGGCTCTCCCTGGGCAATACCCAGGTGGGTGAACCCCTTCTCCGGCCGAGCTGCCCCACAGTGACCTGTAGATTGCCTGAGGAAGCTGGTCGATTGATTGGGTTGGTAGCCTTCCTTTGGGAGCCAAGTCTGAGTGCAGTGGAGGGGGCGGTGAGGGGAGTATTGATGAGGAGTTCTGAACTGCATCCTCTTCCTCGGGTTTCCCTGTCGGTTCCTATGGAGACGGAGAAGGACTTCCTCTGCCAGTGCCGCTGCGGCCTTCTCGCTGCACTTCTGTGGTTTCTCCACCGGCAGTAGGAAGGACGCGCAGAGGTGGAATGGCTTTCCCGCTCCCCCGGGCTCCCTTGGCCATGATGACTCAGAGCCCCGGAGGAACTCCCACCTCAGGAGGCTGGGGTGGCGGATCCTCCAGCCCAGGCAGCCCCTCTGCTGTGGGAGGCACCTGGGCGCCTGAGTCAGAGTGAGTTTCTCCTGCCAGGCTCTGCTGCCTCCTAGCCAGACACTTTATCTTCCGAAACTGCAGTTTTCTCAGACTTCAAGCCTGTGTGGAGATGTTGGGGGTCCACAAGAGGACTTCGGGACCTTGTAACCAAAGCAGCTCTCTCTGTGGTTCTGTGCCACGTACTCTTACCCCTGCCCCTCTCCCCAGCAATGTGGGTTAGCTTGAAGCCTGGGGGGCAGGGGTGGTGGTGGTGGTGCAGGTTAAGCTCTGGGCTGGGAATCACAGGTCTGCCGTGCTCCCCCTCCGAGGGAGAAAGATGCAGGCCGTCTGCTTCCAAAAGATTCAGATTCTCCGAAACCATATGCAGGGTTGCTCTGAGTTAGGATTGACTCGGTGACAATGAGTTTGGGTTTTAAGCTTGGCATGGAGGTCTGTTCCCCACGCAGACTCTAAGGAGCCGGGGCAAGGTTAGCTGTCAGATTCAGGTGACGGTTGGGGGGAAACCCGTGTGTGCAGGAAACAAAGACTTCATGATGGAGAGTGTACATGGGACGGCCCAGCAGCCGAGTTCTGCCCGTTGGCGTTCATTGTGTACACTGACTGCCTTCCCCTGGGCGCCCCTTTCACAGGTCCCCCAGGTGGAACTCTGTCCCCTAGGAGCAGTCCAAGTTGCTTCTCAGTAGCAGACCCAGCTATGCTGGGCCCAGCTGCTGCGGAGCTTTCTGGCTTGCCTCTTAGCCTGCCCGGACCCACCCAATGCCAAGGCCTCCAGTGGCTTCTCTGAATTTCACTGACCTCGGGCTACCGGACTTCCTGTCCCAGCCAGGCCCACTTCATCTGGCTGAACTCTCAAGCCGACCCCACCCTGGCCCACCCTGTCCTGATCTCTCCCTGCCAAGAGCTCTCCCTGATGCTTCAAGGTTTAATTAAAAGCAAAGCCTACTTTGCTTGAATAGGCCATTTTTCACCTGGTGGGTGGAGCATTCATGAGCCGTAGCGGTTGGAAACCTGGGCTGGAATCTAAGTTCAGCCACAAACTTGCCAGGTGGCGTGGGCAAGTCACATCTCCTCCCTGTATCTGTTTCGGCATCGCATCCATGGGCATACAGTTCTACCACGGGCGTAGCGATTGGATACTGTATGTGATGGTGAGTTGGCCACTGAGCACGTAACCATTGTTCTGCCAGGGATCCTGAACACAGTGATGTGCTGAAATAGCCTAACATGATCTCCTTACATGCAGTCTCCCTTTAAGAGGTTTTGTTTTCTCCAACACTGTAAAATTCTGTGCTGCTGGTGTCTTGATGCATTTCATCGAGAGAGCACTGGCATTAGCATAATCCCGATGTGGTGGATGGTCTCCATTTGGGGATTACCAGATAGATAGCCCTGGACCTTTGCAGTACTTAGAAATCAGAGTGAGAGACAGTATACCGGTATGTCCTAGCGTGTAATAGCTACTTAGTTCCTGGTGGCTATTTTGTTGTGCTTCTTGTTAATTCTATTACCATTAGGATTAAGATTTCCTACAGGAAGTATTGGAATCACTGTCATTTAAGGATTAAAGAAAAGAAACATTTGAAGTTAAGATGTTTTGAAGTCAGGAGGACTCTTTTCAGGCCACTTCAAAACCAAACTCACTGCCAACGAGTCCATTCTGGCTCACAGCAACCCTACAGGACAGGGTAGAACTACCCAGTGGTGAGTTTCTGAGACAGTAACTCTTGACGGGAGTAGAAAGTCATGTCTTTTCCTCACGGAGTGGCTGGTAGTTTAGAACTCCTGACTGTGCTGTTAGCAACCCAAAGAGTAACCACTATGCTGCCAGGGCTCCTGTCAGGCCACGTAGCCATGTGTCACTTATACAGAGGAGAGACTGACAAGAGAAGAAACCGTTACCTGTGGCCAGGTTGCTAGTTAGAGTCAGTGGCAGGGCACAAGGAGGCCTGTGAGAGGGAAAACAGGCCCCACTTTCAAGGCCAGCGGGGCGACAGCCAACTAACTGCACTGGAACACCACATCCTGCTGGTCCGGGCTTCCTCACCTGGCAGCAGGGTCGGGTGACACAAGGCTCTGGCCCTGGGTTGGGCTGGCGTGGAGTCCACAGGCTGCCCATGTGTGAGCCTTGTTCATTCAGCAGGTCTAAAGCAGGGCGGCTGGTGCCTTCCTGTGCCAGGGACAGATTGCAGAAGGCATGCAGGGATCCAGCTTCTCTAGCCAAATACATCTTGCCTGGGGCTCTGGTCTTGCAGGGAGGTGGCTCTTTCTGCTGAGAAGTTGCAGGCGATGAACCGTTCCACACAGAGCGCTTTTCCTGGTTGCTGGCTACCCTCCACCCCTGCTGTGTCACTCTGGGGAATCTTTATTCTTTGTGGACCATCTCAACTCCTCCCTCCTCCTTCAAGCTGCCCTGATCACTTTAATGGGGAGTGAGGTGAATGTAATGGGGAGTGAGGTGAATGAGGGGACCAGCACCCCAGGTGGTGGGGAGAGGAAGTAGAAAGGTCCCGGGAGGATCATGGTCCAAGAATTCATATCTACTTGGAGCTGGCTACCTGGGGTGTGCTTGCCACTAGGCCCCGGCGCTGAGGGTGGGGAGGACCGTCTCAATGATTACAATCGCTGATTTTTGAGTGAATCTTGTGACCGCTGGAACCCACTGCCACTGTCTCATCTTTCCGCCTCTGACAGAGGATAGTCTGATCACTTTGCTGCCACTCATGCTAGTGGAAACCTTCCAGTTCTCCTTCTCCGATGGGTTTCTGCCCTGCACGGGCTCCGGCATGGGCTGGTCTTCCTGCCATCACCACTGTTTCTTGTACATCCTCACGTCTGGTACCTTGCTGGGCGCTGGACTTGCATGGCGCAGCCTTCTCCCCACCCTGAGTAAATGGATTCTGCCACCTTGTGTGTGTACTCGGTGCTCAGTTTGGGAGCCAACGACCTCATGCTGCTCGGTGCCGGGTGCGATGAAGCTGGCGCTCTGTGTCCCCAGTAGAATGGCCACACGGGGCTCTGGACGGTGGCCTCAGGGAAACGGAGCGCCAGGCCTGTTGGCGAGGCCTCTGTGAGTGAGTCCGAACCGCCAACCCAAATGTCGCTGCCACCTGGATGTACAGTGGAGCATGTGGATTCCTAGGTCCACAGATGCTTGGGCGTGAGAAATGCCTCGTCCCCAGACTTGCGCGGCGCACCCCAGGAATGGCGAAATCGCTGCGTTTGATCCTCTCCCGTTTCAGCCATGTGTGGGTGCCCCCCTAGGCATGTCGCCTACGTGCTCCGGAGACAGTAGCCCCGTTTCCCGGAGGAGAAAGCCAAGGCCCAGAGACGTCCAGCAGCTGGGCTGTTTGCAGAGCAAGTCCTTGGGGACAGGAGCTGACCTCTGACCCTGCCTTGCCTGACTCCCCTGTGCTTCCCCAAGATGGCGTGTGTCCCGAAAAGTCCGTGTTTAAGGACGCAATCCAGTCTGCTCGCCTCGCCCTTGCCTGCGGGTGATGTAAACAAGTTCAGGATGTTCCCAGAAGGAGGCAAGGTCAGAAGAGTGCAGCGGGAGCTTCATTTCCTCGTCTTTTCCAGACCTCTCTTTCCCTCTGCTGGCTGCTCGCTTTTGCTTGATTGCAGGTTCATTGGCTGCAATTCCCAAAGGCAAGCCTTTCTTCCTTGGCCCCCTTTGATTTAACAGCCTGGGAACTCCTGAGCCCTTCTGACCTTGAGGTTAGCAGCCAGGCACAGTCATTGTTTATGCCCCC
This sequence comes from Echinops telfairi, assembly GCF_000313985.2. Taxonomy (NCBI): domain Eukaryota; kingdom Metazoa; phylum Chordata; class Mammalia; order Afrosoricida; family Tenrecidae; genus Echinops; species Echinops telfairi. The sequence continues at coordinate 94,349,874 of NW_022103906.1, read as the reverse complement.
CAAGGACTCCTTGGAGGGGGCTGAATGGACCAGATGGGCCCCACAAGCATTTACCCGATCCTGAGGAAGGCTTGCAGGGAGAGGGCCTAGGATAGTTTGCCTGCAGGGAGCACTGCTACTCAGGGATCAGGAAGGCTAGCATCCTGGAAAGAGAAGACCCTTGGGAAAAGGGGCCTTAGATTTGGCTTTGCATAAAGAGCTTGGGGTCCTAAGGGCCATCTCCCCAAACAGCAGAGCCCGCAGGAGTCAAAGTCCTTGCGTCCGTATCTACCACCCAGCCCACTCTGGTCTCTTCCTGGTAGTTTGTCAGCCATGTCCTCCAGAGATCTTTCCACTGGACCTCTACTTCATCGCTATGAAGGAGGAACACTGGGGGCAGAAGGGGTTATGTGTTGGGCTGATAACTGCAAGGTCAGTTTCTTGGGAGAAAGAAGATACCATGAAGATTTAACAGCCCTGGAAATCCTAAGCGGCAGTTTTGCTGTGTCCTATAGGGTCACTGTGGGTCCAAGTGGACAAGATAACAATACGTTTGGGATTTTTTTTCTTTGGCTTGTTAGTCACAATGAAGAACCCTGGATGTATAGTGAGTTAGTCGTCGGAGCACAAGGTCAGTGGTTCAAGCCCACTAACTTCTCAGGAGAAAGATGAGGCTGTCTGCGCTCATCAAAATGCAGAGTCTTGGAAGCCCAATGGGACAGTTCTACTCTGACCTCTATTGTGGCTGTAAGTCACATGCAAGGCCCCCGCTGACAGGAGTGCCCTTCAAGCGCTGCCCGTGAATCTTAACTGGAGTCTCCTCCATGGAAGACAAGAATTCTCCTGCCTCTCGCGTGTAAGCGTTCAGGATTTTAGATGCGGATAAGGGGATGCGGCGCACAGGTTATGTGGACACTGACTGCTTTATCGAGGATGCTCGGGCAGCCTCTTTAAAAGAGCTCCTTTGAGCAGAGGTCTGGAGGTGAGTGGTGCACCTCTGGGGGAAGAACATTTCAGGCCAGAGGAGAACAAGTACAGAGGCTCCAGGAACAGTAAGGAGGCTGGGATTCAGAGGGGACGCGTGACTAAAGAAAGCCACGTGGTCACCTGCAGCCCTGGGGGAGACATTAGCTTCTATGTTCTGCACCACTGAGGATTTTGACATTATCCTCTGATTCGAAGACTTGTGCTTGTTCCACGGGCCCAGCCATTGTCACATAGGTGGAGGCTTGATTATTTTTATTGGTTCTACCATGGTGAAGACCGTGAAATCAGAGGTGAGGAGTTTGGCTCACCCCTGAAGCTAGGCAAGAGCTGCTGATGGCGGGGCAATGTGCGACAGGCTGGAGAAGGGAGGCTGTTGAGGGAGAGCACCTCCACAGCTTGTGTCTGTGGCTCCCTGTTCTCCACGCCTTGCCGTTTTTTGCTGATTCATCTCAAGTCTCAGAACACCTAGTGAGACTGCTATGGGTCAACCCCACCTGTCACCTTAGATTCGAAGAAGGAAAAGGAAGAGATTGAATTGCAATCGGTTTAATTTTAGCTAGATCCCTCCAGCTATAGGGGAAAGTGCCAAACAAATAGATATCTATATGAGTGCGAAAATAAAGGGGCATGTTGCTTTATGTTATAGAATTGCAGTATGTTAGCACCGCCATGGATCTTCAGTCTGTCTTGTCCAATACTCTTGTTTGAGGCTAAGAAGCAGAGGTGGGTGACTCACTCACAGTGAAGGTGAGAGACGGCGTCCTGGCTGCAAACTGGCCCTCCTAGCTCCTAGCCCAGTTGCCCTTTCTAATCACCACGGCAATTTCTTGCTCATTAATGAAAATCTGTGCAAGGGAATTGGTCACTTCCTGATCCTTGAAACCCCTGTAAACCAAATCGAGAATCTTACAATGAACCTGGGATTTCGCCAGGCCTTTGGCAGTAGAGCGCTCCCATCAACTCTCCTTTTGACTGCGTATCCCTTCCCTTCTGCAACTCTGTTAGTAGACATGCTGATCGTCCTGTCATGCCAACACTGGCCCTTGGAAGGAGGAAGAGAAATAGCAGTGGATGGGTCTGGTTTCCCATCCTCTACTGATGGCCAAGACGCCACTGTGGTGTCTTCTGTCCTCAACTTATTTAATATTCACTAAAGACACCTAGCAGCAAAAAAGAGTAGATGCTTTTATGAGCACAGCAATATGGTGTTTATACGTGTTGTCTAAATTCCAACTCTAACTTCTCTTCCTTTCTCCCAACCCTGTGTCACCTTCTTAGTGAGATGGGATGAGATGAGACTGGATGGGATGAGATGAGACTGGATGGGAAGGAATGGGACTATAGCTTTCTAGGACCCTAGAACTACTGTGATGAAGTCTGGCAGGGAGAATAGGGGGAGGGTTTAGGCTGCAAGGACTGAAAGGTAGTAATTATTAACTTTCTACCAAGAAGAGTGGGAGGTTAGGGAAATAGGAATTCCCCAGAGGCCTCTAGGCTAAGAAAGATTGGTCAATCAACTTGGAATGCTGATGGAAGACAGCTTTACAGTCTCAAGTGTAGCAAGTCTGTTTCTTGAAAGCCAATTTCTGCTGTCGGGAATTAGTACAGTAAAGTATGAGAATTCATTTCCAAGAGCAATTAACTGGGCTTGTATGTCTTTTATACCCAGTGGTTATGTCAAGCCCTCTCGGAGACAGTTGCTCCTAGGTCAAGTCAGTCCCCACCCACAGCAACTGTGTGCGCAACAGAACAAAGCACTGATCAGTGCTACACCAGCCCCACAATCGTTCCTATTCCTGAGATGATTGTTGCAGCCACTGTGTCAATCCATCTCACTGGGGACCTTCTCTTTCTCGGTGCCCTTACACTTGACCAAGCATGGTGTCTTTCTTCAGGGACCAGTCTCTCCTGACAACATGTCCAAAGTATGTAAGATAAAGTCTCACTACCCATGCCTTGGAGATAGAAAGGCATATAAAGATTATTTCTAATTTCCAGGGAGGTTGGAGTTTAATCCAGTGTTTACCCAACACTTCAAGGAGAGTCCTCCAGTCCCAGTTGCCAGTGATTGATTTTTGACTCCTAGTGACCTCTGGTGACAGAGTAGAAAGGCCCCTAGCGTTTTCTTGGCTGTGATCTTTATGGGAGCAGATTACCAGGCCTTTCTCCCACAGAGCCACTGGGAGTTCAGTCTTTCTGTTCACAGCTTCATGTTTAAAGGTGGTTGGTACCACCAGGGCACCTTTGGTAGTTCTTAAAAGACAAAGGGAAAGTTGGGGGCAGGTGAGTAGTTTGAGGACTGATTCTTCTTCTTCTACTACTACTACTAACACACACACACACACACACACACACACACACACATAGTGAGAAATCAAAATCATAAGTGTGGTTACAGAAAGAGGGAATGTAGATAGCCTATGCCGGATAAAGCCCTGATGGAGCAGTGTCTTACACATGGGGCTGCTAACTACAAGGTCAGTATTTTGAACCTACATGGGAGGGGGATGAGGCTTCTTGTTGCCATAAAGACTTAAAGCCTTCGGGAGCAGTTTACACTGTCCTGTAAGTTCGCTATGAATTGGTATCTAGTTGAAGGCAATGGACTGGTTCAATGGTTGAAGTCAATTGAAGGAGCAGCTGGGTGTTGCAAATGCATCCTCATTCAGAGCCTCACGAAAAGGTTGGAAGCGCACGCCCACTTAGAGGTCCCTCAGAAGAAAGGTCTGATGATCTTGTTCTGAAAAATCAGCCGTGCAGACCCCTGGGGAGCACAGTTCTACTCTGACAGACAGTAGGTACCATAACTGAGTCTTAAAAACTGTGGTCTTTAAGTAAGGTGAGAAGCACCCACCTAGGAGTGTGGTTGGTGGGATAAGAGATGATATCAACAGAAATGCTAGGAAACAGAAGATGGGCTTGGTAAGAGAATATGAGCCTCAAATGGACTAGGTTTTGAACCTACTTCTGTCAGTGGGAGAAGGCTCCCATTAACATTCAAAATGCCAGGGAAGAACTTTCTCTCATGGGACAACTAAGAGATGCTTGCACCAGTACAATTTCAGGTCATGTCTGTAGGGAGGTCACCGTCGACTGGCCAAGTATCAAGTTCTATCCAGCATAATAAGATTACAATGGCCTCTTCCTGCTAGTATGGCTGTTCGGGACTCTTGCCTTTAACCATAGCAGATAGCCACTGGCTAGGTCTGACTATATACTTGGCAGGTGGGTTTGGGGCTCCCACCGCCCTTCATTGCCTTCTATAAATGAGTGTTCAAAATTTTAGCTCTGATACTTTTTGCTTCTTGAAGGTGTGTGTCCAGTATTTAAGGTTTACGGAAAATACCTGTCAGTGTTGTTGACCTACATGATCCAAACCACAACAGTGGCGTCTAGATCATCGCTGGTGTTCGGTCAACACCATTTGGTTGGTGAATGAATGAACACTTCAGGAGCCGTTGGGGGTTCCTGGGTGGTGCACATGGTTAAGATGTTTGTCTGGGAACCTGCAGGTCAATGCCTTGAGTCCAACAGGGATATCTTGGAAGTAAGGCCTAGCAATGTCCTTTCTAAAAATCAACCATCGGAAAGTCTGTGGAGCTTAGCTCCACACTGACACACATATGGTCCCCATGGACGCGGGTATCATTTGCTACACCTGTAGGGTCCCCAGGAACAGTTATTTGGAGGGTGGGGAGAATTTCTTTTTCTGTTTTAAATTTAGTAAGAGCTACATCAGAATGACGGGATTCCTGTTTCTCAGATCACCCTTTGAACCTCCTGTTTCGCTCTCTTCCTTGCAGGACCCGGGTCAAGCTGGAAAGCCTGGAAGACGCGTACATCCTGCGTGGAGGTGACGACTCCCTCTCCGACAAGCACGGCTGCCCGGCCTACGTGAGCCCAGAGATTTTGAATACCAGCGGCAGCTACTCAGGCAAAGCCGCCGACGTGTGGAGCCTGGGAGTGATGCTGTATACCATGTTGGTGGGGCGGTACCCTTTTCATGACATTGAACCCAGTTCCCTCTTCAGCAAGATCCGGCGTGGCCAATTCAACATTCCAGAGACCCTGTCCCCCAAGGCCAAGTGCCTCATCCGTAGCATTCTTCGGCGGGAGCCCTCGGAGCGGCTGACCTCCCAGGAAATTCTGGACCATCCTTGGTTTTCTACAGATTTCAGTGTCTCGAATTCAGGATATGGTGCTAAGGAAGTATCTGACCAGCTGGTGCCCGATGTCAATATGGAGGAGAACTTGGACCCCTTCTTTAACTGAGCTCCCGCCCCACAGAGGGACTAGGTATTTCCCAGGTACCAGGAGCGAGAGAGGGCACCGAGAGGGAGTTCTTCCAGGGAACACACATCGCCCGCTTGGTAGCAAGAAAGACATTCACACTCACACGTTTCTTGTTTCAAAGAAGGAAAACCTTCAAGGAGCAGACAAAACATGGAGCATGGGGGCACGGGGCACAGGATGGGGCTGGGCTCTGGGGTGAGGTCTCATGGGTGGCATTTAAGCAACAGGGGACACTGTCGGGCTACTCTGCCCTTACAGGGTCCAGGAGCCCACCCCTGCCAGTGGGGCCACGTCCGCCTACCCTACTTCCTGTTCTGTTCAAAAGTAGTTGTAGATCCTGACAGGACTGAATCTCTGCCTGGGACACACATCTTGGCATCGCACTGTTAGCGTTCAACGCCTTGTCTTGATTCAGGGCAGGTACAATTGGCCAAGGATTTTTTTTTTCCTTCTTTTTAAAACAAGCCAAGCACCAATCTGATCATTCATGGGGTTCACTTCAAAATAATTCGGTGCACACAGACTTACAAGCAACCTGGGTGCTAAACTAAAAGAAAACAAAACGACAGTCTAGTTCGTGTCTCTCTTAATTGCTCTCTTCAAATCAGTTCTTCTAAATAAACGATTTCATATCCTGGTCAGGAAATAACATGTTAATGCTTTGCTCCCTGAAGGGGGGGAAAAAAAAAGAAAGAAAAGAAAATCTGTCCTTTGACAAGTTATTCTGTTCTGTGTCAATTGGTTTGTGGCAGGAAGCTATTAGAAGCCAAACTTCCAGATGTATTACCGCTATCATCATTTAAAGTAGAGGGGGGTGCAAGGGAGGGGAGGAGAAGAAAGAAAAAAAAGAGAAATTCAACTCCTTCGTTATTTTGTCTTTTTTTTTTTTTTCTCTCTCTCTCTCTCTCTCTCTCTCTCTCTCTCTGCAGAATGGTGAGGGTTTGAATTACAGCCATTCCTCTTTGCGGAGATGATAACAGTGGCTTGAGATAGCAGTGTGCACTTAGATCCATCTGCTTTTGCCACATGCCAATCCGCTCAACATTTCGTCCTTGTTTGATTGGATACTAGTGAAACAAAGCAGGTTGTCCCACATAAAATACAGGGCAGCTATTTTGTTGTTTGTTTGTTTGTTTGTTTTGTTCTGACGAAGAACGAACCTTGAGCTTGGAAGACCCTCTGGTTTGAAATGCACCCTCCGTAGAGAGTGGGAAGGCATCATAAGGTGAAAGCTAGGGGTAGATAAATAAGAACAGCAGCTCTCTGTCCCAATACGCACCTTTGTATTTTCAAGAACTCTTCTATTTATTAAGGAAAATGTCACATTGTGATGTATTAAGCCAGTACTTCAATTACGGGTTGACTTGGGATGACATGTTACATGCTGTAGTTAACATTTATCTTTTTTTTTCCTTGTTTGAGTATTTCTGTCCCCGAAATAACCTTTCATTTGGCTCTTCTAGATAGCTTGATTTGATTTCGAGTGGCAAATGTTTTTTTATTACTGCTTTTCTATTGCTGTATGATACAGAAACCTTTCAGCATAAGTATTTGTGTTTTCAGTACCTCAGTTGTTTGGATTTTACTGCTTGTGTATGTTTTGTGAAAATGGTCATGTTTTGGGGTAGGTAACACGTGGACTCTAGTATGTAAATGTTACTTGAATCTGTGCTTAATTCTAGTGTGTGGCATGTATGTGCAGACCCTTGGATGCTTCCCGCCTGCTCTGCAGGCACCATGTTGTTCACGTTCCCCTGAGGGCGGCTTGACCCTTCATCATCAGGAGACAAGGCGGCCCTGGATTTGGCCTTGGTTCTATTTTGATAATGGAAGCTATAAAGGAGAGAGGTGTTTTGCTTCTTTTTTTTCTTCTTCTTTTTTTAACCATTCTGAAGACGGTGCTCTGTCAAGAAGGACCTTATTCTCACACCCCTCTCCCCTGCTTTTTTTACCTGTGTTGTAGGAGGAAAGATTGGTGATGTGCATGGTGGGGATCTATGGCCTCTGGTGCTTTGTCATGCATTTGGTTTAATGTTTTTGTCCTAATTTCTTCAATAAATAAAATTGTGCGTATTTAACTAAAGACCTGGGGTTTGGGAAAATGATTATTTTCTGACAACTGGTTGTGTCTCGCTCATCCCCACCACAACCAAGAACCAAGATCTCTCAGGGTCTCTGCGTTCTTTCAGAGAACGGTGAACCACTGCTACTACGGATGAAAACACACACACACACACACCCCACAAGCTATCTTTCCTTACTTATAGGTCGATGGCAATGTACTAGGAAATACGGTCTCCCTGAAAGGAGCCTGGTGTCTGCTGAGATGGGTTGCTCCCTGCACTGCCAGCAGCTCTGAGGGAGAAAACAGATTTCCAGGCCTGGAAATGAAGGAGCAATTAGTTCTACCCTGTCCAATAGGGCTAGTGGGAGTCAGACACGGACTCGACTCATTGGCAGTGGGTTGTGTCTCCAGGAACTAATCCTTCCAAAGAACTTTGTTCTTGTTCCTTGACATCTCGTGGCTCCTGACTCCCGTGACCTCCTTCGCAATGGAAGATGAGTTGTGGATGAAACCATTGTTACTGAAAGGCTTTGCAAAAACTCATTCAGAAACATCGACGCCAGGCCTCCCTCCATCATCCATCTGAGCCTGGAAACTTCACCGGGCCTATTCCACACCACAGCAGCATGCAGACAAACCCTCACTGACAGACCTGTGCTTGTGCGTGAGGTGCGCCACACCCTTTTTTCATGTCAAAGCCTAGATGCCCTCAGAAGTGTACCTGCAGCTCTGTTTCAGCCAGACTGGCCTACAGGGTATGTGTTGGTCGGGCTGCAATCCACAAGGTCAGCCGTTCAAAACCACCAGCCGCCCTTTGGGAGAGCACGATGAGACTTTGTACTCCTGTGAAGAGTTACAGTCTCAGAACCCCAGAGTCTGTTCCACCCTTTCCTGTAGGGTTGCTGTGAATCAGCATCGACTCAGTGGTGGTGAGTTTGGTTTGGGGGCGTGGTGTGCATGGAGGCCAAGTGCCCACCCACCTGCCACTTAGGGGAGAGAGATGTGGCCGTCTGCTTAACAGAAAGCCTTCAGTTTATGACACCCAATGAGGCATTTCTGCTCAGTCCTATAGGAGTGCAGTGGCTTGCCTTCAACTTGATGGCAATGAGCCCTGGAGCTCAAGTAATGCAGACTTTCTGCCTGGACTCCAGACGCCGCAGGAAGAGCATCTGCACCGCTCAGGGGAGAGTTCTGAGGAAACCATCCAACTCCTAGTAACTCGTCTCCTAGCACCCTTCCTCTCCATCCCGGACCCGCAGCAGCTCCGCCGGAGATGGGCTACACCCATGTCTCTCGCCAGTGGGATCTTTTGTCCAAATAGATCCTGAGGCCTTCGGGTAGTATCCATGGTAGTTGAGGTCACAAAGAAGGAGAAACATAGAGGAGCGCTGATGGCGTAAGGGTTCAGCATTGGGCTAATCCCCCCAGTCAACGCAGGGGCCACTCAGGAGAGAGGACGTGCCATCTTGGAAACCCACAAGGACAAATCTCACCTGCCTTCTAGCGTCCTTGTGAGCCCAAATGGACTCCATGGGGGGGTGAGCTTGGTTTTTGCTTTGGAATTGAGCGAGCATAGGATTCCGTGCGAGCTCATAGGCCAGGCACCTTGTCCAGCGAGAGGAGGTGTCCTGGGCCGGTGGGCACCCCAGTCAAGGTCCAGAAAGATAATGGCCTAGGCAATGAATGAGAAAGCAGAAGCACGCCAGGCTGTTACCCAAGGGGACAGTATTAGTACCCAGCTAAGAACGGAGCTCCTTGAAGTCTTCTGAAAGAGTAAACCTTGTCATGTGTTGGAGGACATGGCTGAAGATCTTTTATCGCCTCTTGGACCAGTCATAAATTTGCAAAATGCTTACCATATAAAGACATCTTCTTAGATCCATAGTACCTGGCCTAGTGGTTACCATCTAACCCAGTGCTCAGGTCTGTACCAAAAGAAGAACTCGAAAAAAGAAAAAAGACCTCAGGGGCATTGAGTTGATTGCAACTTAAACTCTGTAAAAGAAGGTAGAATTCCCCCATGGGTTTCTGAGACTAAATCTAGCAAAGCAGAAAGCCTCATCTTCCTGGTGGTTTTGAACTGCTCGCTGTGTGGTTAACAGGCCACTGTGTAACCACTGAATTTCCGAGACTGTACCTCTTTGTGGGAGTCGGAAGACCCATGGTTTTGAACCACTGACCTTGTGGTTAGCAGCCCACTGTGAAACCACTGTGCCACCAGAACTCCATAGGTAGATGGCAAAGCTCAAACCCCTCTGCCATCCGAGCCAATCCTGACTCATAGCAAACCTGTAGGACAGGGTAGGACCACAGTGTGGTTTTCGGAGACTACATCTACGGAAGCAGAGCGCTTTCCTCATCTTTCTCCAGGTGGTTTTGAGCTGCTAGTCTTGTGGTTAGCAACCTAACGTACAAACCTCTGTGCCACCAGGGTTCAGGTGCAGGTGAGGTACTCAGTCAATAGCTATTAATGGATGTACTGCAAGTGCCAGGAAGGGCCTATCCCATTATCTGCTGGCGAGTTTCCTTCCAATCCCAGTTTTCTACTCTGCACATGATTGAAAAACAGCCAGTGTTAGTAGCGGGGCCTACCAGTGGCTTTTGCTGGGGAGCACATTGGCTGATCCAATTTATTTGCTCTTTCACTGCCTGTGATTAAGCAGAAATGGGCCTGTTGCCTAATGAGTGCCTGTTTGAATTGTGTTCCATCAAACCTTCGAATGTGTGGCTGCGGGGGGGAAGAGAGTTGTTGGCACACATATTCCCAGCCTTTACATAATGAACATCCACCTTGGTGAGAACCCAGAATCGGCAGGCACCCGCCTTCCTTTCTGCTGAAAGATTTAACCAATAAAAAAACCATTGATTCTAACATCCCTTTAAGGATTGATCCTTCATCTCCTTTCTTTTCCAAATCTGGACCAGACAAGGGCCTAGGCCAGTAGGAGAGAAGGCCAGGTGTGTCGGGGGTTAACAGAACCCACTCTGGATGCTTACTCAGTTTCATATTGCCACAACCAGGCAAATTACTTAACTTTTATAACCAAGACCTAATAGTATTATGAGGGCAGACTGAGTTCACTCATTGCCCTTGAGTTCCAGTTCCAATTACAGTGCCCATAGGGTTTTCCAAGGTGGTAAATCTTTACGGAAGCTGACTGCCACCCAATTCTCCCATGCAGTGGCTGGATTCAAACCACTGACCTCTTGGTTAACAGGTAAGCTTGTTAACCACTGTGCTAGTAGAGCTCCTAGACTGAATTAAGACAGGTTGGAATGGTTTCCAGTTACTATAAGTAGTTAAAGGGATAACAGGATGGAGCCCTTTGGTTTGTTGTGGTACTAGAAGCATCAGAAAACGATAGAGAGAGAACTCTGTGAGCCCCCCACCCCCATCAGCCTCAATCAAAGCACCTCCACTTTTATCAGATATATATAACTATATATACATAGTTCTAGTGCCAGTGTATAGGGAAGAGAGTAAAGGTCCTGCTGTTATATACCACTGAAAACCCAACCTCTATATTTTATGGTAAAAATCACTGAGATCCAGGGAGAGAAAGGGCATTGCCAAGTCACCAAGCAGTGGCAGAGTCTGAACTCAATGGTCAAGGTGGGCAAGGCTCCATTAAGTGGGACAGCCCACCACAAACTTCAATGGTTCTTATTAGCCCAATTCTCGCTGTTATCCTGGGTCCTTCCACTGTAGCCCTCTTCCCTGCCCCAGTTCAAGTCCTCTCCAGTAAGCAGCTCTGCGACCAAGAGGTAATGGGTGTTAGTTGATAATCTTCAATTATTATGAATTACAAGTGTATGTTTTTAAGTAACTAAACAAATGTATCCTAATTCATCAACTGTGGCCTTTCGATACCCCTGTGCATGTAAGTCTGGATTGTCATCTAGTAAACCCATTGCAAACAAAAACTCAAACTGTGAGCAGGCTGCTGTGGGGCCGCTTCTAGGGCATGCCAACCAGGTACTTCCGAAGACAGCCGTGATCAGTCCCATGGATGAGCAATGGCAGGTTTCCCACATGTAGACCCCTGGGCCTTTCTTCTGACTTTGTGGTTAGCAGACCAATGCGCAACTCACCATGTCACTAGGGGTCCTGATACACACTTCTTCTAAGGGTCCTCCACTAGTTTCAACTGTTGGCATTACTCAGAGACTCCACAGCCAACAACGCCAAGAAGTAACACAACTTGGAGTTGGACTCCTCCCTTGAGCACTCTGTACCTGCATGCCCAGGTGGATTTGTGCTAGCATGGTAGAACCTCCGTGAAACTGTGGCAAAGGGATGGAAGCACAGGAACCAGCATTTCCTATTTAGTCTGTAGGTAAGTCAGCCTTTCAAGAGGAGTCCCACATTTCAGAGGTGAGTACATTGAGCCCCAAGAGATGAAGTCTGATAAGTGAGTTCATCCCGCTGGGCAGTGTGGGATCCTCAATTGAACTGTGGTTTCTGAAATGGTTTGTACCTGCTTGGAGCCCTACTCCAAACATATGAGGGGGTAGCTCCCCAAATCAAGATTTTTTCCCAAAGCTATGTATTTATTATTATTATTTTTTTACACAACAACCTCATCACTATCAAAGTACTCTCCGTCACACCATTGGTCAAATCTGCAATTCCATTTTTGGGGAACATTTTTCAAACTCATCTGTTGGGATGACTGACAGCACCTCCCTCATTTTTTTTCTTCACCTCTTCTACATCATCAAATTGCTGTCTTTTCATGTCCCTCTTCATTCAAGAAAACAAAAAGAAGTCTCAGGGAGCGAAGTCAGGTGAGTAAGGTGCATGGGGTAAGAGAGGCATGCTGGTAATTTTTTTGCCAAAAACTGGTACACCGAGATGGCTGCGTGAGCAGGTGCACAGCCATGGTGGCAAAACCAGTCCTCCATCCGCCACAAATCAGGTCTTTTTTGTGGCACACTGTTACACAATCTTTTCAGAATGTCTAAATAGACAGCTTAATGAACAGTCTGACCTGGTGGAATGAACTTACAAATGCGCTAGCCCCCTCACATTAAAAAAAAAAAAAAAAAAAAAGAGCATTGTCTTAATCTTTTATTTCACTTGACAAGCTGCTTTGGGGCGGGGCGAGGTGACGATGGTGTCATCCACTGGCTTGGTTGCTGTTTGCCTTTGGGGTCCAAAGAATAGCACTGTGTCTTGTCACCAGTAATGACCTTGGAAAAAAAGTCTGGGTCACTTTGAAGCTGTTCTTTCAAAGCATGGTATATTTCCACTTGATGCTCTTTTCCCCTGGTCAGTCAGAACCTGAGGCACAAATTTTACAGTGACCCTTCTCATTCCCAAATCTTCTGTTAAAATTTGCTGAACTGAGCCTCAAGATAGTCCAGATAACTTCCCCACTTCTTCAATGGTCTCTCGTTTCTCTTCGAGCACAAGTGCACACATTTTTGTCAACATTACATCCTTTTGGAAAGCTGACAGATGTCCAGAACAAGGTGTGGCAGTTACATAATCTGTTGTCAATTTGAGAGGATTCAGAGTGAATGGGGTGGAGTCTAGACTGTCAATCTGGTCATAGTTAGATGACCTCATTTGGAGGTGCTAAGGCAAATAGCTCATTGGAGGCGGGACACAGGCTCAGTTCCTGCGAGACATTGCGGTTGACAAGCCACGTGGGTGACAGACTGATGGCAGCCAGAGCCTCAGAGCTGGAGAAGCCCAAGGGAGACCCCTGCCAGTGCTGAGATGCTTACAACACCACTGGAACCATAAGACTTTCCACCCACTGGCCTGTGATTGTCTTGCATTTGGCATCATTGCATGTATTTTATGAGTCTGAAGAGGAATTTATAGATTGATATGGGTATTGACTAATACCGGATTTATGGACTTGATCTGGACTGGGCTGGGACGTTCTCTCAATATTCAATTGCTTTTGTATATAAAGCTCTTTCTTATACACATGTGAGTGTCTATGAATTTGTTTCTCTAGTCTACCAGACTAACACACAAGGTTTGTTATCAACTGACATTTCACCTCTTTTTGAAACAAGAAAACCACTCCTACACTAGTTTTTTCCATAGAGCTGCCATTGTAAGCTATGTTCAATACCACAACAGTTTCTGTGGCATTTCTCCCAAGCAGGGAACAGAATTTTGTAGCTGCACGCGGTTCTCTGAAATCAGCCATCACAAAAAATGAGGTTCGAGTGAAAATGCTTTTATGAAAAAATTCACTGTGACCAGAGAGAACCTTTCCAGGTGATGCCACTGTGTGCACTAACTCAGAGCAAGTTGATACTCACCTAGCCCAGCGAGAACTATGAAAACTTCGCCTAGCAGAGCTTTTTTTCTTTTTTGCGGGGCGTGGGGGTGGGGGTGGGGTGGTACTCCATTTTGCTGGATCAGAATCTACATGTTAACAAGATTTAAAGGCAATTTATATAGATCGCCAAGGGATTCCTAGCTGTCCTCAGGATTCACATGTAAATATGAATCAGCTAGGGGTCAATTCTAATTCACTAAATCTAGAGTGAAAATGGGAGTTCTTAGCTAGATGTCAAATCTGCATACACCTGCCTAAAGTCCTGATTTTGACCTTGGTTTAACATGTTCCCAAATACTTCCACCCTGCCAAAGACAAGCACAGGTGTCTCTGAGGACTCAGATGTAAATGCTGAAACCCTGGAGCCATTAGCACAGCCTCCTCTTGCCCTCTCTTTTGGAGAATACTTTCTGCAGGCAAGAAAATAGAGGTTTGAGAACATTCCAACCCAAGGTTTTCACGTTTCCCTGAACATAGCTTCCATCAAGCAGATTTGAGCAGAAGCACCTGAATTTTCTTCCTCTCCAAATGAGGCACTTTGCATGGCTCACACTGTCAAAGCTTTAAAGAATGAGCATCTGAAAATAAAGCAAAGAGAATGCAGTTCAGAATTAGAAGACCCAGGTTCAGTTTCCATTTCTGTGACTTATTTACTGTGTGATCCCTGACAAGTCCTGAGATGCAGCTTTTACAACAGTGAGGCTACTCCTGATCTAAGGGCCCAGGCAAAAGTGGGCCCACCTGAGGCTGAAGAGTAGCTAGGGAAGGCCCCGGAGAAAGGAGCCTAGGACCTGCAGACAAAGCTTTCCCAGCTCTACTATCTCACACCTTAATCCAGAGCTTCAAACAGGTTCCCTCAGTTGGATCTGCTGAGAATTTGCATTTCTACCTGCAGGTAAGCTGCATCAGAATCTACAGATTCACAAAAATTCCAGGTGACTCATCTCCATCCCCCCAGGTGACTGTTAGGTGTACTTGGAGTGAGTTTTATAACCCAGGACAGCAGTGCTTCTGTGGTAATAATAAAGACCAGGGAGCACTCTGAAAGTCAGACTGCCACCATTGCTTGGGTATCTTCCCAGATGCCATGAGAAGAGTAAGCTTCCTTGATTTCTCCTCGGCTATTATGTGTGGGAAGTGATTCTGATAAGTTAGACCAAAGACCCTCCTCCTCCTATTTGGAAATCCAACTCCTGGTGTGTTAGTCCAGGTAGACTAGAGAAACAAATTCATGAACATGCAAATGTGTATAAGAGAGTTTTATATAAAGGGTATTTGGACATTAAGAAAGTATCCCAACCCAGTCCAGTCCAAGCCCATAAGTCTGATATTAGCCCATATGACTGATACCAATCTATAAAGTCCTTTTCAGACTTACGGAATACGTGCAATGATGCCGAATGCAGGAGGATCACAGGCCAGTGAGTAGAAAGTCTCTGGACCCAGTGGTGGTGTAAGCATCTCAGCCATGTGGAGACCCCTGCCAGTGCTGAGATGCTTACACCACCACTGGATCCAAAGACTTTCTACTCACTGGCTGCACCAGGGTAGGTCCATGTGGCTTCTCCTTAGGGGTGTCTTGCAGGAAGTGAGCAGAGAGTCTCTCCCATGTCCAATGTTGAAAAACCAAATTTCCCAGAATTCAGGAGAAAGCCTTGCCCCCTTATTGGCTAAGACCCGATTTACAGACTATAACCCACCCCTTCACTCTTAATCCTCTCAAGTCCCAAATTGACACCAGATTATGTAACTACCACACCTGGTAAACCTCACGATCCTAGCTATGTGTCATATCCAGAAGGCTGCTGAGCACAAGTGAACCCATTTCTACTACTATGCAAATGCATGACCTACTCCTGGCCTCTGGCACAGTGCCTTCCTGTACGCTGCCTCTCACCTTCTCTTGGGACTAGGTGTGACTCTGCCTCTAATTAATACTGACTGCTTTTACATCTAGCATGTAGGCATGTGTGGTTATGATGTTGTCTCTTGGTCCAGCACGAGCACCTTTGCTTTGTGTATATTGGGGTGTGATCCACACAGGAAGCTGTACCCTTTGATCTTCATCACTAAGCGCTTCGAGTGCTCTTTGCTTTTAGCAAGCAAGGTGGAGCCACCCTCATCCCTGATGCCGTGTTCTGCATACAGTCCAGTGCTTGGGTTATTGCCCCGCATGGCACCCACCTTCCTAATTTTAAACTGTTCAGTATGTGCTTGTTCTGCTAGAGCAGTGGTTCTCAACCTGTGGGTCGAGACCCCTTTGGGATTCAAGTGATCCTTTCACAGGGGTCGCCAAAGACCATTGAAAACACATATTTCCAATGGTTTTAGGAACCGAGACACCGCTCCTCTATCCGTCTCCAGGTGGATCCGCCCACATGTGGATACGCTCACCTACGAGTATCCAGTGTGAAGACTGTGACCTATGCTACATCATGCTCCAAGACCAAATTTCATTGATTTGTCATTAGAAGTAAATATTTCATAATATATAATTACATGTTGTTTCTGTAATCACTATGTTTTAGTCATGTTCAATTTGTAACATTGAAAATACATCCTGCATTTCAGATATTTACACTATGATTCATAACAGTAGCCAAATTACAGTTATGAAGTAGCAATGAAAATAATTTTAAGGTTGGGGGTCACCACACCATGAGAAAATGTGTGAAAGGGTCGTGGCATTAGGAAAGTTGAGAACCACTGTGCTAGAGCAGCTGCCTCTAGGTCTATGTACAGTTTCCACATGAATACAATTAAGTGTTGTGGAATCCCGTTCTTTCCAATGTTATCTATAGTTTGTTATGGTGTACGCATTCAAATGCCTTCGCATAGTAAAAACAAATACACATGCATCATTCTGGTATTTCTGGTTTCAGCCAATATCTGACATCTGTAATGATATACCTTTCTGTATCCTTCAGTGAATCCAGCTTGACTTCTTAGCAGCTCCCCGGAGATGTGCTGTCACAACCTGAACTACCTTCCGCAGACTTTTACTTGCATGTGATACTGATAATAATCAAAGCACTCCAAAACAAACAAAAACCTCAAAAACAAGCAAAATGCCTCCCATCCAGTCAATCCCAACTCATAGTGATCCTATAGGACAGGGTAGAATGCCCCTGTCCATTTCCTAGACTATCACTCTTTACAGGAGTAGAAAGCCTCATTTTTCTCCTTCTGAGTGTCTTGTGGTTTTGAACCACTGATATTGAGGTTAGCAGCCCGGTTAGAAACCATTACACCACCAGGGCTTCTGATGTGAATAATATTGTTCTATAATTTTTGCATTGTGTTCAGCTACTTTTCTTTGTAAGAGGCACACATACAGATCTCTTCCAGGTAGCTGTCTGATGAATTTCTGATTTCACAGACAAGTGAGCAATTCTAGGCTTGCATTGGTTTGCTGAAACCCTTCAACTGCCATTTCCATCAAAAACCGGAGCCTCGGCTGGCTGAGCCTTCAGTGCAGCTTGAACGTCTTCCTTCTGTGCCAGCCAACAGCTCTTGATCATCCTCCACCTCTTGAGATGGTTGAACATCCACCAATTCTTTTTGGTGCAATGACTCTGTGTTCTTTCTATGTTTTTTGATGCTTCCAGCATGAAAATTTTGCCCAAAGAATTCTTTTATATTACAACTCAAGGCTTGGTTTTCTTTCCTTCAGTTCCTGCAGCTTGGGAAATGCTGAGCATGTTCACCCTTAGAGTTTTCTAGCTCCAAATACTTGCACATTTCATCACAATACATTATTTTCTTGAGCTGTGCTTTGAACTTTTCTGCTCGGCTCGTGTAATTCAACACTTTGAAAGCAGTGGGTTTAGACTGTTATGGGGTGCCACTAATGACTACCATCTACCTGAAGCGCCCTGGTGGGGTAGTGGGCTATGAGTTGTGTCCCTAACCACGAGATCAGGAGCCTGAAACCCCCAGCAGCTCTGGAGGTGAAAAGTGAGGCAGTCTGAGCTCATAAACCTATAGCTTTGGAAACCCCGAAGAGCATTTCTACTCCTTTAGAGGGTCAGTCTGACTCAGAGTTGACTTGATGGCAGTGAGGGTTTCTCCTTGCCTTTGAACTTGAGAGTGAAATATGGTTTTGGGCCTGCTTTCTTGGCTAGGGATAGTATGGGTGGGCCTTCCCAACTAGGCTAGTTCTTTGCTCTATAAGTTAAGGACCTAAGGTGTGTTAGTCTGGGTAGACGAGAGAAACAAATTTATAGACACACATAGGTGTATAGGAAAGAGGTTTATATATAAGAGAATTGAATTTTGAGAAAACATCCCAGTCCATACCAAGTTCATAAGTCTGATATTAGCCCATATGTCCAATAACAATCTATAGAGACCTCTTCGGACTCATGAAACACATGCAATGATGCCGAATTCAGGAAGATCATAGGTCAGTGGGTGGTAAATCTTGTGGATCCAGTGGCAAAGTAAGCATCTCAGCGCTGGCAGGGGTCTCTATGTGCCTGCTTTGGCTCCAGAGGTCTGGTTGCACCAGGGTAGGTCCATGTGGCTTCTCTAGCTCCCACGGTGTAGCACCATGTGTCTTGTCAGTAGAGAGTCTCCAAGGGAGTGAGCAGAGAGAGAGAGAAGTGTCTCCTGCCTCCAAGGAGGAAACACCAGGAATTTCAAGAATTCTCAGGAGAAGGCCATGCCCACAGAGGCCTCATTGGCTATATCCTGATTGACAGTCTAGACTCCACCCCTACACTCTTAATCCTCAAATTGACATCAGATTATGTAACTATCACATAAGGTAAAGGTTATTACCACTGCTAAGGATGTCAAACCCAATTATTCAATTAATAGGGGATGGGGAAATGGCTCTCGGGTAAATCTGCAAACCCAGTAAGCACATGATGAGCTGGGCTTTTGCAAGAGATCTGTTTATCACATTATACCCCTCCCCCTTTTCCCCATACTAGTATGGAGCCATGAAGACGCTGTTCCCAAGTGAGTCCTCCCCTGTGCCTAATGGTCCTTGAACTCTCTGGACATTGTTGTTTCCTGAGTACACAGTCGTCTAAGTAAATGGATGTAGTTCCCCTGAGGAAGGAACTGGAGAATCATTACAGTATATGGTTTTAAAACTAATGCCCTGCATCTGAAAAGTTGATGAGCTGTGGTAGCTGTTGGTATTGAAATGACTACCTCCCAGCCTCCTGCTCTGCATTCTTACTTTCCTTCAAACACCTGTGAGCTTTATGGTAATTGTGCGGTCTTTTGATGTAGGGTGAGAATTGCCAAGACCTTACCTCTCTTGCTTCCCGGCATCATCATCCCTCTTGATGTTTGCAAATCATCTCTATAACCACCTCTTCACCTCAGCCGTGACCTTCAGAAAAGTGCCACCATGGAATTTCTTATTAATGCTTGTTCCCCTATCACCAGTATGATCCTAATGGCCTTGGTGAAATCTTTGAGCCACTGTGAAACAATCCTTTGATAGAATTTTGTCCTCATATGGATGCATCCACAACATCCTGCCCACTTCCCTGAGGCTTTAAGACTTTTCATCTGTGTGCCAGGATACTCAGGCATTTCGGCTTAGCTCAGTTTGGGGCATGGCTTCAGGCTGCTAGGAAGTACTTGAACAGCGTGTTTGTACCACACTGTGGGATACTGGTTAGGACTATGCATGAACCGCCTTCAAAGAGTTTGTAAAGAAATGGAATGTTTCCATGACCTCTTTGAAACACCCTCTGATTTGTTTTTTATGCTTGCTGTAAGAAATGATCACACACTGAGTGGCCTAAAATAATACAGACTTATAATTTTATGGTTCTACAGATTAAAAGTTCATTATCGGTCCCACTGACTTCACATTGAAAGGTGAACAGAGCTACAAGCCTGCCTTAGGCCTTAGGGGGTCCCCATTCCCTTGTCTCATAGTCTCCCAGCTTCTCCAGAGTACACCTGCAGGCCTTGCCTCCTCCCTCTGTCCCTCAACTCAGCGTCTCCGTTTCTGTCATCACATCTCCTTTTGTGACTCTTCCTTTCCTTTTTGTTAACTTTTCAAGGGTTCTTGTGATTCTATTGGCCTGACTGGATAATATAGAGTCATCTCCATATCTGAAGGTCTGCTGATTAGCAAACTTTATGCCAAGAGTAAGCTTAACTCCCCTTTACTAGGTAACCTAACATAGCCACAGGTTCCAGCCATTAGAAGCTGGACATCTTCAGAAGTCAATATTCTGCCTAGGAGAATACTCCAAGAGAGTATTCTCAAGTAAATGACCTCTCCCATCCATTTTTAAGAAATCATTTTATTGGGGGCTCATACAACTCCTATCACAATCCATACATCCATCAATTGTGTAAAGCACATGTGTACATTTGTTGCCCTCATCATTCTCAAAACACTTGCGCTCCACTTAAGCCCCTGGCATCAGCTCCTCATTTTTCCCCTCCCTCCCCCATCCATTTTTATATCTTTTTCCCTTGGTGATCAACGATCTCCAAAATCCAGGCCCTCAGAATTCCCTCTGATTCTCACCAGCACATGCTGCCTATTTGCAGCACCTGCTTTGGAATAAAGTTTCATTCCTTTCTTGGTAGCTGTTCGATGGAGCTGTGGTGACACACAGGGTTTCTGAGTAGCAGCAATAATCCCACCTTGTGTTCAGAGGTCCTTGAAAAGTCTGGTTTCCAGTGTGCAGCCGTCCAAGTAAATGACGACAGTCCCATTTGGGATGGGACTGGGAAATCACGATCGTAACATAGTTACAGGAGCGATGTAGCTCCAAGGAAGGACGCGCTGAAAGGAATCCCGCTGCCTTTCCAGGAGAATGAGTCTCTGAGAGAAAAGTCTGCCCACGTTGAAAAAGCTAGAGCTCTCATTAGGGAGTGGAAGGGACTTGCCAAACTCCGAGGGATCAGAGGAGTCTGAAAAGTCAACATTTTGGAGGGGATGCAACCAGATGTGCCTGGGACCCAGGTTTTCCCAATCAGGGAGAAACCTTGGCACAAGAGACCTGTCTTCGCTAAGCATTTAATTGCTTTGGGAGTATTTAATCTTGATTTTTGCGTTCTCACTGAATAAGACAACAGCTTCTGTGTAACCACGAGAGAGGTCGAGTGGTCTTCACACTCGCTTTTCAATCGCCTGTTAACGCCTCTCAACTTTTCACTACCCCTGTGTGCTGCAAAGTAATTCCAGTTTCCTTATCTACACTGGTTTCCATGTTTTCCAATTTCTCGAATCAATGCACGGCCAGGCCATGTAGCTTTATAAGAACTTTCCCCTAAAGTTAACCCTGGTGAAATTTTGGTAATTGGGTCACCACTTTGTCACATGGACTATCTCTGGCTCCCACACACTACCTGGTACAGGGCCCTAGTCCCCAGACTCTTATCGTATCACTTGTGGGGTACCAGCCCCCACAATTGAACAGGTCCAAGGGGCGGTTGCGTAATTGAGGGGTAAAATAAAGAGACATCAGACAAGATAAAGCATGCAATTGCTCACCTTCGGGATGGCCATGACTTCAGCAACCAGGTCCACACAGAGAGTGGGAATATATTTCCAATCACAGCTTATATACACTTTGGGGATGTGCAAGCCCCCCTGATTGCACTAACTCAGTGGTTCTTAACTCTCCTAATGCTGCGACCCTTTAATACAGTTCCTCATGTTGTGGTGACTCCCAACCATAACATTATTTTCATTGCTACTTCATAACTATAATTTTGTTACTATGAATCATCATGTAAATATCTGATATGTGGGATGTATTTTCATTGTTACAACTTGAACATAATGAAAGCATAGTGATTAATCACAAACACAAGATGTAATTATATATTGTGAAATATTGATTTCTAATGACAAATCCATGAAATTTTGTCTTGAAGCATGGTGTAGCATGGGTAACAGTCTTCACACTGAGTGCTAATATGTGGGCATATCTGCATGTGGGTGGACCCGCCTGGAGGCGATAGAGGAGCTGTGTCTCGGTTCTTAAGACCATCAGAGATATGTGTTTTCCGATGGTCTTAGGCGATTCCTATGAAAGGGTCGTTCGACCCCCAAAGGGGTTGCGACTCACAGGTTAAGAACCGCTGCTCTAGATGGCTGATAACTCTCAGGGAGATAGCCTTTAAGCGGCTGACCTCCAAGTGTACAGTCATTGACCATGAGTTGGCAAGCAGTGTATCTGAGGTATGGCATAAAATATGGAGGGACAACCTGAGGAAGAATGTCTGTATCTCAAAATCTCTGCTTTCTGGAAGCAACCAAGTTCTAGTTATTAAGTCAGTCGGGTTTTCCCGAAGCAGAGGCTACGGTAAATTGGAATTTGGGAAGGGGGTACGTATGACAAGAAACTGAAGGAAGCAGCCAGCGCTGAGCCGCATGTGACACCAGCCCTTAGGGCAGAGCTGATAAAATCTCCACCAGCCCTACAGGAAGCACCATAGCAAACATCGCCCAGGTGAGACTGCTCCTCGGGTGTATCGCTTCCCTTAGTCTTTAACTGGGTCCTCTCTGAGAAAAGCTTGGGTTTACCCCAAAAGCGGAGATGCACCTGAAAGAGTCGGCACCGGAGGCTGTCGACTAGTGATACTCAAGGCATTATTTTGTGCAGGAGGATCTGAGCAACGCGTCCCAGGATTCACACAGTGCGTGCCGCTCATCTGAACAGACGGCACTCTAGAAAATGTAACTTGAACCCTGAAAAGTGGGCTTCCCAATGGAAGGGAGCCCTGCTCACTCTGTGAGACGCTTGCAAGGCATGCTCATGCGGCAGAGGAGGAACTGCGGAGCTGGTTAGGGAGACCTGAGGTTAGGGCATTGCATTCTCAGTCTCAAGGGGATTGCCAGGCCAGTCCTCATTAAAAACTAATAATAATAAATACAACTTCAAAGGGAAGTGCACATCCTTCCTGGAACAACCCAGCCCAGAGGAAGGAGAAACAATGGGGTTACATCCTTAGGCTAGCTTTTCCTTTTATGGGACGGAAGTAGATCTTTGGGGCTTGGCAGGGATTTGAGTCTCTGGATTAGTTGCTGAAGCATAAATTTGGGTCCTTAGAGGAAGGTAGAGAGACAGCCTGAGGCAGACTTCTGGCGAAGGTTCTGGAAAGAACACATCTGCCTCATGAGTAATGCTGATATATATCTTCTACTGTCTTCTCTTCTCCCACAGTATTCCCTGGGAAGTAGAGGAAGCACAGGAGGACCTGGACCCTGGGAATCTAGTTCTCCGATCCTTTACCAGGACTGCTCAGGAGCAAAGTTCAGGTCTCTAGAGTTCTAGTACAATGTTCCTGGAGGTGAACCAGACAAAGAGCATGAATGGAAATTAAAATGATAAAATCCTAATTAATTATGAAAAACTGTCACTTACCTTAAGTCATCTCTATTCCTTACATTGTGCAGCTTGGCCTACATACTTCCCATAGGGATGGCGTGTCATTCAGAGAAAACAGAATCAATCAGTAAAGATATAAGGGTATACACACTAGGCCAAATCATAACTCAATGATATAAAATCATAGAGACCTTATTAAACAAAAATATCAAAATGTTAAACGGCTCTTTCTCAACATATGCACCTTATATGTCTATATGCTTCGGAAGGCATTACTTTCATTCTTTAATCCTTTCCTCAAATAATTCTGTGCTCTGTGATTTATACCATGTCAAAATGACAACTTTTAACCTTTGTCAGAGTCTCAAAATATGTTCCTTTTAAATGTTCGTTGAGTATTGGAAACCAAAAAGTAGTCTGAAGGGGCAAGAGCGGGGCTGTTGGTCAAAGATGGTAAAGTTTCCTAACAAAATGATAACAGACCAATCTGGCCACCTTTGAAGACTGAGCATGGGTGGCGTCATGAGGAATTACAGTAATTCCTCACTGTAATTTCCGTGACCTTTTCTTTACCACTGCTGTTTTTCATTTTCTTAAAAGTTGTTCACAACAAGCCCCATGATTGTTTTGTGTCCTTCAAGAAATTCTGTCCAGATTATCCCTTTTGCCATCACACACACAAAACATTCACCATATCCTTCAGAATTGTGCGCTCTGCCTTGAATATAACTGACCCAGTAGTTCCTGACGGAAGCCACTGTTTGGAGTGAACATTTCCAAGGCTCCCTAATGAGAGTGAAACAAGGGCATTGCTGAGAGAGTTGTTCTGTACGCATTCATTGATGACAGACATGTTTAAACACATCTTGTTTGGAATAAACAGGTGTGCATTGGGATCTTAGTTTAAAATGCATTCAAAGGGGCAAAAATGGGAAGATGCTAAAATTTAACCTCACGCTATCCGTAGTAATCCAACTTTCCAACGTGTGCTGTGGGAGGACAAGACAGGCTCCTGACAGCCCTGTCCAGTGGTCCAAGGGAGTTCCCTGGGGTCTTCCTCCACGCGAGGACTCTGCACATGGCCTTTGGTCATTTGCTGTCATCCCTCGTCTTCCGCAAACCAGGTGCTCAGACTGTAAGCTCTAATTCAATTCCTTTCTGTTATCTTGGATTTTATGACTTCCAATCCTTGGATCACATGAGCTGGTATACTCCCTCTGTGTGAATTGAGCTGATTTCTCACTTAGATGGTTCATTGTTTTACGATAAGACTTTGCAACCCCAGATGCTATTCTTTCGGATAGCCAGGACCATCTTAATTCATCACCCGACTTTGCTATCACACTCAGGTCTTCAGGGATCACTTTGTGAGAACAGGGCCACATCACAGGTACTCATTCGTCTTACTTTAGGTTATGATTCAGTCTATTCATACATCTGCAGTTTATAAACACACGCCTGGACTATTTTAGAGGCAGCCTCTTGAGAAACAATAAAGATAACCTGTAGGGGACATGTGGTCATTCTATTATTCTATCCTTCATCTAGCCAATGGTGTAGAATTAAAAAAAACTGGTGAGAAAAGGAAAATATACATATATAATTCACCACCATCAAGTGAATGCTGATTCAGCAACTTTCCAGGCCAGGGTTGAACTGTCCCTGTGGGTTTCTGAGACTGACACTCTTGGAAGGGGGTTAAAAAATCTTGTCTTTCTCCAGAGAAACAACTGTTGGTTTTGAGCTACCAACCTTAGGATTAGCAGCTCAATGAATAATCCATTACACTACCAGGGCCTCTTCATATACAGGGAAGTTTATTGAACTAAAAGGCATACAATGTCCAGTTCTACAGTTTAAAAACTTAAGTGACTGAATTCTGCGTAAGGAAATAAAGAGGGTTAGTCACAAGACAAAACATTTGATAAAGCTCATTTACTAAGGCAAAGCTATACCTACAGAACAAAGCAAATGACTGCTGCCGCCGTGCCACGGGCTTTGAGATCATTGGTTTTAGTTCAAATCTCTTGCCTTCAAGGTTACCCCAAAAATGACAACTTAAGGTCAACGTACTTTTTTTTAATTTAATCATTTTATTGGGGCTCATACAATTCACCACAATACATAGATCAATTGTGTAAAGCACATCTATACATTTGTTGCCCTCATCATTCCCAAAATTCGC
>NW_022103906.1:94302317-94323496 GCF_000313985.2 Echinops telfairi | reverse complement strand
TGAAGGGAACAGGCAGCAGACACCAAAGAACAAAAACCATCATTGTGTGACCACCTTCCACGCATAAACGCTGAAGACGAATGTGAACATATTTTTTTTACATGTCTTCATTCTGCAGGCAACATCTTGCCTTAGTAAATGAGTATTATCATCACTCTCATTTCTAAGGTACCTACCGAGTGTATTTCTTCTCATTATTATATTATGTGAAATTCATCATGCAACTATGGAGACTAACATGTCTGGAGTCTGTAGGGGTGTCAGACCGGCCAGAAACTTTCAGCCAGAAGTTGGCACTGTAGCTGGCACAGAAACTTAAGAACCCCCTGGTTTGACCCCCGATTTCTGTGGATGAGGGCACTGAAGATCAAGGAGGGAAAGAGCAGCAGTGGGTCTTTGCAGACCATCATCGTTCCAGACACAAGAGTGAAGCCCTGTTTTCCAGAAAGACATGCTTGGAGTACCACAAGGTCGGGCATCTGCTGCACCTCAGAACTTCGACCTCCAAGAGGGCAAGGCACAGGCCAATCCATCCTTAGATGGCCAGCTGCCCACACAGGTTGTGGCACAGATCCATGCTCACTCTGTGTGTGGATGAATGTCATTGCCACAGGTCCCACACTCACTACACGCGTGTGGATGAATAACAAGAAACTGGCGGCATTCTTGGGGTCAAGCCAGAGACATATGTCCAATAGAGTTACCGAGTGCAGAGGAGTCTGATAAGAATCTCTCAGTAGACAAGGACGTGCCAAGGAAGGCGAGACACTCAGGCAAGAGGAAGCAAGTCGCAAACTGGTGAATTATAGAACGTATCCTCTCACAAAATTACCAACGATTTTCTTCAGCACAGAGAGCGTGCTTTTTAACATACTGCATCTAGCTACCAGTGGGGCTAGTGTGAAAATCTGTAAACATTAAGTACACCCATGGTCGGATTGTCTCCACTCCATTCCAGTCAAGGATGTAAGCCCTAGAAATGGAGCTCGGTGAGCAGGGACAGACCATGTTCCATTCAATACTGATCATTCAAAACGGATGTACTCCGTGGCTGACGAGGAACAATTAAGTGTGGAAGGAAAGAGCACTAGGTGTGTCTGATTGTCCAATCTCCACAAAGCCTGAGCAGCTTGATGGCCGTTTGCTGGATGTCATGATGCAGAATGATTCCGAGTGCATCCCAGTGTAGGCAAGGTTCTTCCAGCGATTGCCGTCATGTCACCCACACCAGGGTGTCATCTGCCGAGACTAGTGAAGTCATGCGCTGGGATGTGAAGTCCGGTTCACAGCAGGAGGCTGTTTTCCACAAGGCAGGGCTCCGTTGAATGAACTTGACAGTCACTGCTGCTTACCAGCCTGGTTTGAGGTTCTGACATTTCCCCCCCAAAATTTATGCTCAGCTCACTTTCATCAGTGAGGCAGCCTTTACTAAACTGTATGCATAATTAAAATCGATATCTATCTTTCATTTTCCAAATATAAATATGTTCATCATCAAGTGTGCTTTTTTAAAAAATCACGTTTGTGTCATCTACTCCAAAGGAGGTTTTGATTGCAGCCCGTGTGAACTTCCCTGAGTCTCATCTCACCAAGTGTCCCGCGTGGACCCCGGCCTCATGGGCTGTACAACAGCTTCCGCAGCAACTCCAGGGGGCCCTTCCCAGCCACAGGCCCCCGATAATGTTGTGGGAAGATCATGGTTTTATTTCTTTATTTGCTTTTCTACCACTTAACTTATTTTTGTAATCGTTGTCGAGAATGTACACAGCAGAGCGTACACCAATTCAATCATTTCTACATGTGCAACGGCATGACAATAATTACCTGAAAATACGTCATGTGTCTCATAAAATTACAATGAGAGTTGGAAGACATTCATGTAGTTGTTGGCCATGGTGTGGAATGAAGCAGGGGGGCTGGGGGGGGTGGGGTGGGACAAAATGAACAGTGGGATTTTAGAGTCCTGGGGCTGTTGGTTCTTCCTATTTTGGCCAAATTAGATATCATGTTGCCATGGTGACATAAAAAGCCCCTCTTTGTTGGGAACGAGGGGAAGGTCTGCAGAGCAGCATCGGTTTAGCAGCCAACAGCTCAGACTCAGTCTGTGTCAGCTCGTCCCTTGCAGCCCCTCCCTGCGCCATCACTCCCCCGCTTCCACCTGCGGGGCCTGTTTCCGGTCCCACGTCTCTCCCCGTGCTTCTGAACTTTGTCCTCGGAACACGCTGCCCCGCTGATGTGAAACGGTTGATTATTCGAGCCAGTGAGAGGAGGGTTTCATATGAGGATGACTAAGGGACATAGCCTTTTGAGGTCCCACCAATTGCTAGCCGGCCAGTTTAAGCTTAGTTTGTTTTATGATTTTAGTTTTGTTCTATGTCCCTCCCCCAACCCCATCCTGTCCCCCAATATCCCCCCTTTATCCAAAGTCTTTACTATGAACCTTTGCAGAGCAGTGGTGGTGGTAGCCAGCCACACTCTCCTTCTGGACTCAGGGCTGTGGGCACTGACATTTGTGTAGTTCATTGGCTAATTGTTTTCAGATGTCTTTCAGGTTACATCGCTCTTCTTTCCTTTGGGCAAGGAGAGATTAACAGCTGCACCTTAAATGGCTGCTGCGCCCATGTTTTAAAGACCCTGGTTTCTACTCAGGAAAGGAGGAGATAGAGCATTTACTTGGTGAAGTATGGCATGCCAGTTAAACGGGGTTCCCCAAGGGATGACAGTCCCAACCCCCAGCAATTCAGTCCCTCAAGGTGTTTGGCTATTTCTAAGAAGTTTTCATAACATCGAGCCTTGTATGCTTGACCACATTGATGGCTATCTTTACAGCAAGAGTAAATACACAGACATAAATATCCAGTGTCGAGCCTATATAGGTATTTGCAGCTATACTTTCTACACCTATTGATCTACCTGTCTATCAAAGCATTTACTCATAGTATATCACTATTATTGCAGGATTGGATACATAACAATATTTGCCTCTGGTGCCTTTAACTCTTGCTAATCTCCCCATCTCTTCTCCAACTTTATCACTTTTTGTCAACTCCCTTCCTACCCTATACTGCTTTCCCATCCACCCAAGTTAACACCAATCGACTCTCTGCCCTTTGATTTCCCACTCCCCATTCCCTTCCCACTTCGGGTAACAATCAGAGAATGTTTCTTTTAATGTAAAACATATTTTCTTGACACTCTATAGTCATGTTCTCATACAATATTCATCCTTCGTGATTAACTAATTTCACTCCGCTTAATGTCCTCCAGGTTCATCTGCCCTGAGGTCTTTCCAAATTCATTGTTATTCTTTGAGCGTGTGTAGTACTCCATTGTGTGTATACAGCAAGGTTTACTCAACCTTCTTCTACTGATGGGCATTTAGGTCTTATCTTTTTGTTATTGTGAATAGTGCTGCAGTGAACACAAATGTGTATACAGCTGTGTGGAGCATTTTATCCCTCTAGGATACAAATCGGGTGGAAGGACTGCTGGATCTTAAGGTGCTTTTACTCCCAAATTCTGACCAAGTACCATCCTGCTTCATATAGTGATTGTACCACTTTATGGGGCCACCATCAGTCGA
This sequence comes from Echinops telfairi, assembly GCF_000313985.2. Taxonomy (NCBI): domain Eukaryota; kingdom Metazoa; phylum Chordata; class Mammalia; order Afrosoricida; family Tenrecidae; genus Echinops; species Echinops telfairi. The sequence goes on along the minus strand of NW_022103906.1, from coordinate 94,319,913 downwards.
TGAGGATGTCCATTTCTCTGGGCTATCTCAGGCATTTGTTTCTTTCTTTTCTATCCTCTGCCGATTTTTTCTTTTCGATGGTCTGTCCTTTTCTTGCTGAGGTGTTGAGGTTTCTATAAATTTTACAGAGTCATCCTTTGTCTGATAAATAATTTTCCAATTTCTTTTGTCTATTGGTTCTCTTTTTATTTATGTGTTGAAATATTTTGATGCAAATAAATGTCTAACTTTTATGTCTTTTGCTGTTTATGTGTTTTTCATTATGTTTGATAGTGTGTTTTTCCATTCATTAGGGCCCCTGTATTTGTCCCTATTTAGTTTTGATGATTTTTATAGTTCTAGGTTTTACAGTTAGGTCGTTTGATCTATCTCGAGTTTATTTTTAGATATGGAGTGCGATATGGGTTCTGTTTCATTCTTTTGCAAATAAATGATTATTCATTTTGCTAGTAGCATTTATTCAAGAGACTAACTCTTCTCCATTTAACATTTTTATATCGTTGGTCAAAGGTCAGCTATCTGTAGATTGTTGGATTTACTTCTGAGTTATTAGTCCTGTCCCACTAGTCTATGTAACTATTTTCATATCAGAATCAAGCTGTTTTGACTACTATGGCTCTGAGACAAGTTTTGAGAACAGAGAAAGAGAGGCCTCCTACTTTGTTCTTCTCTAGCAGTGCTCTGCTTCTCTAGGGTCTCCATCCTTTCCATATAAAGTTGGTGATAGGTTTTCCCATCGTTTTGAAGAATGAATTTGTTGTCTGGACTGAGATTGCATTATTATCTATAGCTCACTTTGGGAAGTATTGACATTTAACAGTGTGAAAGTGGCCTATCCATGAACATGGTATATTTCATTTAGGGTTCTTGTAGTAATGTTTTATAGGATTTTTTTGTATAGTATTTTTGTTCATCTGTGTGTTTATTCCTAGATATTTCATCTTTTTTTGTGCATATTGCAAAGAAGAAGACTTGCAACTTATACCTTTGAGGATAAGACACAGCTATGCAGTTGTTATCTATAAAGAAAAGTGACACAGCTTCCCTGTGACCCACTTACTAACAGTTGTTTATCTCATCATGAATACACAAATTCATTTCCTTAATATTCTTATCCTGTGGTTAGTTTTGGGATTAGAAAAACTGACAGTCATAACTAAGTTGTTATTACACCTATGTTATTCCAGAGACTTAAAATGTATACTTATATGTGTTAGCATACATATACGTATGCTACTCCACTTACTTTTCAATAAAATAATTACATATAAATTCAATAGTAGAAGCTTATGATTAAAAAGATAAAGAGAGAGGCAAATGTGGTCGTTTTATACTTGTTTCTCAATTTGAGGATTGAGGGTGTAGGGCTGGAGTCTAGCCTGTCAATCTAATCATAACAAATGAGGCTTCCGTGTGGGCATGACCTTCTCCTGAGAATTCTGGGAAATTGTTTTTCCTCCTTGGAGGCTGAAGACTTCTTTCTCTCTCAGCTCACTCCCTGGGAGACATTGCAGCTGACTAGACACATGGACTACCAAGTGCCCTGAGCTGGAGAAGCCACATGGACCCCCCCTGATGCAACCAGACCTCTGAAGCCAAGCTGGAGAAGCCATGTAGAGACCCCTGCCAGCGCTGAGATGCTTACAATGCCACTGGATCCAAAGACTTTCTACCCACTGGCCTGTGATTGTCCTGCATTCAGTGTCATTGCATGTTGTTTTGTGAATCTGAAGAGGACTTTATAGGTTGGTGTCATACATATGGGTTAATATCATACTTATGGGCTTGGAATGCACTGGGTTGAGATGCTTTCTTAATGTACAATTACCCTTTACATAAAACTCTTTCTTATACATATGAGTTTCTATGGATTTGTTTCTGTAGTCTACCCAGACTAACACAGCAAACCTTACTAGTTTTAAAATATTAGGATTGATCATAAATGTATTTTTGTCCTCCTTTATCTTCATTTTCTTCTTCCCTCCTTCTCTCTCTCACACTCACCTTCCTCTCTTCCTTTCTCATTACCTTTGGGAATTTATTCAGTACAACACCCAGTCAGCTAATATTCCTGAGAGCCTACCTTGTATCACTTATTGAATAGGAAATGCTGAGATATAGGACATACAATTCTTGCCTGAAAGCAATTCAGTCTATAATGAGGGAAACTGACAAGAAACTAGGCAATCACAGTGCATCCAGTGAATTGATGTGATGTAAGTAAGCTGGAGGGCTTGTGTGGGTGGGTACCTTCTTCACCAGGAGGGAATTAATGAAGAACTCACTGAAAATTCCAGTACTGAAAGAGGAGTAAGAGTTTGTGAGGCACAAAGAAGTAGGCATGCATCTTTAACTAGAAGGCCAGAATATGTAAAAGGCCCAACTAGGAAAGACACTCATTTCTGGCGACTACCGCCCAAAGATAATCCTAATCGGTGATGAAATGTACAATGTCTAAGTAGTAATCTTTATTAATTAATCAGGAGAAACTCACAGCTCCCGCCTTTACAGAGTGAAAAATAAATTTTGGTTATTGTGAAGAGCACAGAGAGATATGATAATCAAACTTCTCAAGATCACGTTATCTCAGACCTAGATACAAATTTTGCTGGATGACCCCACAAAGTACCCCAGAGGCCCTAATGAGTGTGTGCTGAGCATTGAAATTGTGGTACAGGATGTCAGGGAATATATACATTTAATAAAGGGAGAAGATTGTTCCGTGGAAATTGGAGCAGCGAAGAAGACTCTGGAGAGGTGTATCTGTATTTGAGCCTTGATTGGTTTCCTGGGCTTAAAATATCTGCTAAACAGGACTGTACATTTTTCTAGATTTACAGAGATCCGGGCCTTAACTTGTACATCTGGGATGATCAGATTATAGAGTGGCACAGGAAGTTAGCCCAGATTGACTCAAAGCAATTCAGCAACATTGAGAGCAAAGTAAATCCCATACCACAAGCTCAGGGAGAATGCTGTCTCAAAGTCCTTTTCCATCTGGAGCCCTGGTCTAGCACAGTGAACTAACTAACCACTCTCACCATGGCTTGCAGTTCATTTTGACAACATGACACCAGTTACCAAAATAGGTCGTCATTCTTCCTTTGATTGTTTCTAAAAATTTGTTTTCCCACTTTTGCTAAAGGAAAACATAGATCCACATGCCCATCGACATAATGTTGTTGTTGTTGTTGGGCACTATTGAATCAGTTCTGACCCCTAGAGACCTTATGTCAAACAAATCTAAAAACTGCCCGGTCCTGTTCCATCCTTACAACTGTTCCTATGTTTGAGCCCATGGTTGGAAACACTGTGCCAATCCATCTTATCAAGATCCTCCCTCTTTTTTCCCCTGCCCCTCTACTTTACCAAGCATGATGTACTTCTCCAGGGATTATTCTTTCCTGAAAACAAGTCCAGAATACTTGGGGTGAAGTCTCAATGCCCTTGCCTCTAAGGAGCATTCTGGCGGTACTTCTTCCAAGACAGATTTTTGTTTTTCTTTTGACAGTCCATAGTACTTTCAATATGCTTCACCAGCATCGAAATTCAAATGCACCGATTCTCCTGCAGTCAACTTTATTCAAAGTCCATATGCATATGATGGGCTGAAAACATAGGAATGGAATACAATGGTCGAGATCTGAATTCTGGTTCCACCCTCTGTAGCTGGGTGGTGCTAGGCAAATGACTAAATATCTCTAATTATTTCTTTGTCTGTTTTATTTCATCCTTTGTTGTGATATGACCATGACATAATACATGTAAGAGATACAACAATGGTCTATTATTATTCGTAGGTAGCTACTTTTGGTCTATCTTAGAACCCCAAGGACCTCTGGCACAAGCATTTATGTCATGCTAGAGACAAGAGGACCTGTGATTAGTTGGAGATGAGTCCACAGCCTCCCAAGAGGCCTTTGGGAGGGAGTCCTTATGCATCGTGTTGTGTATCCAATAGGGCTTTCTGTACCAAAATTCAAAGGGTGTGTGGACGGGCTGGGGAGAAATCCGAGGTTGGAGGTGACCTCAGGTGTCCCCATGCAAAGCAGTAAAATAACTCAGGAGAGATCCTATGGAAACCGGGATGGGAACGCCAAGAGGTGTTGCAATATTGTTTTAGAGGATTCATCTGCTTAGTATTATGGTTCCCCTCATTTAACCCTCAGAGGTTTTGGACTCTGTCTGGTGTGAAAAGTTTTTTCTGTTTAGAAAAAGTTCCACTCATTACTTTAGCAGACTGCACATCAGAACTTGTTTATCCTGCGAAGTGAGTCATCACTGCCCTGCTCTGTACGAAGCCATGGAATGGCAGGCTCAGAAGGGAGCTCAGGACTCGTCCAGTTCAGCCCCTTCAACTTGGAGGTGGAGAAACTGAGGTCTAGTGAAGAGAGGACCTTATATTTAAAAAAAAAATCATTCCATGGTAAAACTAGGCCAAAAATATTCACTTCCTGATTCCAAACCATATGTGTTCTACTAAATGTACCAAACATCTATAAAATTTGGGAGAGAAGATGCAGCAGAAAGAACCATCCTAGATGCCATGCACACGGTGCTCTAATTAAACCTCCCAGTCTCTCAGTAAGAATACACATTCAAGAAGAGGAATCCATCACAATGTTAAAGAGATGCAATTAGAAAATACCTCAAGAGTTCACTAAGTATACTCATGATTTGTGTGTTTTCTCACCAGCCACTGTGCTGAGTACTGTGTTACACAAGAAAACAGAATAGAAATGAGCTTTGCTCTCAAAAAGTTTTTAATCTAATGAACTGTGAAAACTATACAATACAGGATGTTTTGAAGCTGGTTACTTGAAACAATAAGATATGTGCTTCAAGTTCCATTATGAGCCAGAGTAAATGATCGAGCAAGCCAAGCTCCCCATTTCTCCTCCCTCTATACCCACACCAACTTTTACTCAAAACAGCACTGTCACTGATGAGATTTCAATTCCTAATGACCTATCGGCCAGGGCAGAATGGCCACAGTGGGTTTTTGAAACTGTAAATCTTTACAGGAGTAGACAGCCTCATCTTTCTCCCACAGTGTGACTGATGGTTTCGAACAGCTGACAATGCATAACCAATCCCACCACAGAGCTACCAATTTTAACCATGCCATTTAGTATCTTTCCTATAATAGACATTTATATAAGACTTCATTTGAAGACAGCGTTTCTTTGATTAATCTGTTACATTAAGTCATGCTGCCTCTTTACATTATTCAGAATATTTCCAGTTATAAGTGAAAAAGCCAATGTAATTTATCTTAACAATAACACAGAAGCAGTAGATATTTTTGGAAATCTTTGGGTTTAGCTAGGTTTAGCTAGGCCAAGAGGCTCCATCAACACAACAGATCTAAATCTTTCTGTCTTGTTTCAAATAGCTTTTGTTTCCCAAACTCAAATAATGTCATCAGGACTTGTTTTCTTTTGCTGACTCTCATCTCTCCTTTTATTGATGGTTAACTTCAATAGTCATAATCTTCCTTCAAATAGTAGGCAATATGTTTTAGTAACCTAAGTTTCCAACCCTAGATTCAGAATTTTCCATCAGAAACACTTTCATTTCCTACAAGAAACCTTGGTGGTATGGTCGTTGTGTTAATCCGGGTGGACTAGAGAAACGAATTCATAGACACTCATATGTGTGTAATAGAGAACTATATATCAAAGTAATTGTATATTACTTTGAGTCTGTAAGTCCAGATTGAGTCTATATGTCCAATATTAAGTCCATAATATCCCGATTGAGTCCGTAAGTCCGATATTAGCCCATATGTCTGATAGCAATCTGTAAACTCCTCTTTAGAGTCATACAACACATGTAATAATGATGAATGCAGGAAGATCACAGGTGAGTGGATGGAAAGTCTTGTGGACCCTGTGGTGGTGGAAGCATCTCAGCTCTGGTGGGGATCTCCATGTGGCTCCTCCAGCTCCAGGACTCTGACTGCTCTGACTGCCATGAGCAAAACTCCACATGTCTTGTCAGCAGAAGACAGTGCGTGTGTGTCCCACCTCCAGGGAGGAAGACAGGAGTTTTCAGAATCCTCAGGAGAAGGCCAGGCCCGCACAGAGGCTTCATAGGCTATGTTCTGATTGACAGGTCAGACTCCACCCCTTCGCAAGTTGACAGGAGCTTATGTAACTTCCACAGTAGTTATACATTGGGATGCTAATCTCAATGTCAGCAGATCAAAATCATCAGCTTCTCTGTGGGAGAAAAATGAGGCTTTCTACTCCCATAAAGAGCTGTAGTCTCAGAAGCATGCAGGGACAGTTTTACCCTGTGTTATATGGTTGCTCTATGGTCACTATAGGATAGCCACAGGGTCTCTATAAGTCTAAATTGACTTGATAGCAATGGGTTTGAGTTTGAGTTTATTGATTTATTTTTCTATGAGTCTGAACCAAATGGATGGCGTGGGTTTTGGTCTTGGCTTACTATAGTAAACTCAAAGAATAGTGTTAGCTCTGTCTGGGTCCCTTGACTATCTATGAACAAGTCATTTGAACCAAGGGTATTGATCAATTTAGTCATGGAGGCTCTGATCGACAATCCCGCACAGATTGAAGAAAATGTCAGAAGAGAAAGAAGAATGAAGAATGTGAAGCTGAGTATTGCAGTCTATTGTGTATTTTCTTTCTACTTAAGCTTATATAGTGAGAATTCTTGATAGTTTTATTACCTTATGCTACTTATTGTGCATGCATCTTTTTAATAGTGATCAGTACTAAAGGTAAAATGAGAGAGAGAGAGAGAGAGAGGAATCTTTCTACTCCCATAAAGATTTAGTCTTGTAAACCCACAGGGTTGCTAAGAGTCAGAATCTACTCAATGGCAGTGAGTTTATTTGTTGGCTTTTTATTAAAGGTGACTGAGCAGCTGGGGGGGGGGGAAAGCTATTGAAGACTAAAACTCAAATCTCTCATCTTAGAAGACAAACATGGAATAGCCATCTAACTATTTCAAAATACCAAAGCTAAGAGAAGAAATAAATGTTGAGAACAAAATCTTAGCCCTGAGTATCTAGAACTCTGGGAGAAAAGGGAGTACAACAGATATCATTGTCTAATCCTCGAACCTAGCTGCCAAGCAGTAAACAAACTTTCTTTTCTAACACTGAGATGTGAGTTGATTGTTCTTGTCGTTAGGTGCCATTGAACAGCTTCTGACCCATAGCAATCCTATGCAGAACAGAATGAAACATTGCCCAGTCCTGCACCATCCTCACAATTGTTCCTTTGTCTGAGCCCATTGTTGCAGTCACTGTGTCAATCCGTCTCATGGAGGGGCTTCCTCTTTTTCACTGCTCCTCCACTTTTCCAAATATGATGACTTCTCCAGGGCCTGGTCTCTCCTGACAACATGTCCAAAGCATGTAAGACAAAGTCTTGCCATCTTTGCCTCTAAGGAGCACCCTGGCCCTACTTTTTCCAACATGGATTTGTTTGTCCTTTCGGATGTCTATGATCCTTTCAATAGTCTTCTTCAGCACCACAATTCAAATGCACCAATTACTTTTCGGTCTTCTTTATTCAATGCCAGCTTTCACATGCATCTGAGGCAATGGCAAATGCCATGGCTTGGCTCAGGTGCACCTTAGTCCTCAAAGTAACAGCCTTGCTTTTCAATACTATAAGAATGTCTAATGCAACAGATTTACCTGATACAACTCGTCTTTTTATCTCTTGATTGCTGCTTCCATGAGCATTGAATATGGATCCAAGTAAGACAAAATATTTAACAATTTCAAACTTCTCATCAGTTTTCATTATATTGGTCCAGTTGTGGGATTTTGATCTTTCTTTTTTTAAATCATTTTATTGGGGGCTCATACAACTCTTATCACAATCCATTCATCCATCCATTGTGTCAAGCACATTTGTACATTTGTTGCCATCATCATTTTCAAAGCATTTTCTTTCTACTTGAACCCTTGGTACCAGCTTCTCATTTTTCCCCCTCCCTCCCTCCCTGATGAACCCTTGATAATTTATAAATATATATTTCTTATGTCTTACACTGACTGGTGTCTCCCTTCACCCACGTTTCTGTTTCCCATCCCCCTGGGAGGGGATTATATGTAGATCATTGTGATTGGTTCCCCCTTTCTCCCACACCTTACCCTTACCCTGCTGGTATGGCTACTCTCAATATTGGTTCTGAGGGGGTTATCTGTTCTGGATTCCCTGTGTTTCTAGCTCTTATCTGTACCCATGTACATGCTCTGGTCTAACCAGATTTGTAAGGTAGAATTAGGGTCATGATAGTGGGCAGGGGGAACATTAAAGCACTAGAGAAAAGTTGTGTGTTTCACCAGTGCTATACTGAACGTTTTTTTTTTCTCCCTTCTTGATGCTGTGTTGTGATCCATATTGAAGGCTACAATCATTGATCTTCATTAGCAAGTGCTTCAAATCCTCTTTACTTTCAGTGAGCAAAGTTGTATCATCTGCGTAAGCCTTTCTCCAATCCTGGTGACACATTCTTCTTCAGATAGTCCAGCCTTCCTGATTATTTATTCACAAATAGATTGAAAAAGTATGTTGAGAGGATATGATGCAGATTGGAGCTTAGCTTGTCATAAATATATTTTCACAGCCTTAAATGTGCAAAGCCAATCGATAACCTTTCTATTAAATAGATATAATACTGGAGCGTTCTGTTATCAGGCGTTTGGAAGATCAATACAGCCAACACCTTCTAAAGATGCTATTCAAATGAGAGTCATTTTTCTAAGAGCCATGGAGAGTAGTGAGGAAAGATAGCTTGTTCAATGGTTCAGACAAGCAGAAAGGACCCTGCACTGGCTACACTTCAGAGTTCAGAGGGAATTATTTCTCTTTCTTCCCTCATTAAGGTGAGGTCCATGGAAACTCCTTGTAAAACTGTCAGATTGACTGAGAGAATGATGAAAGGAATGCCACTTTCTTGAATTCTTGGCATCAGTGGTGGCAATACTGGATCCTTGTTGTTAGGTGCTGTGTTAGTCTGGGTAGACTAGAGAAACAAATGCATAGGCAATCACATGTATATAAGGCAGCAGTTTATATACAAGAACAATTGGATATTGAGACAATGTCCCAGCCCAATCCAGGTCAAGTTCATAAATCCAAATTAGCCCATATGTTCAATACCAATCTCTAAAATCCTCTTCAGACTCACGAAATACATGCAATGATGCCGACTACAGGAGGACCACAGGCCAGTGTGCTGGAAGTCTTGTGGATCCAGTGGTGTTGTAAACATCTCAGCACTGGCAGGGGCGTATCTGGCTCCAGAGGTCTGGTTGCATCAGGATAGGTCCATGTGGCTTCTCCAGCTCCCAGGGAGTATCGCCATGTGTCTTCTTGTCAGCAGAACATCTCTCAGGGAGTGAGCAGACAGAGAGTGTGTCTCCCACCTCCAGGAAGGAAATGCAGGATTTCCCAGAATGCTCAGGAGAAGGCCATGCCCATACAGAGACCTCATTGGTTATATCTTGATTGACAGGCCAGACTCCACTCCTTCACTCATAATCCTCTCAAATTGACACCAGATTATGTAACTACCACAGGTACCATCAAATTGGTTTCAACTCATAGAAACCCCTATGTCCAACAAACGAAACACAGCCCAACACCATCCTCATAACTGTCCTTATGTTTGAAGCCATGGTTGCAGCTACTGTGTCAATGCACCTTGATGAAGGCCTTCCTATTTTTGGCTGACCCTCTTTTCCCAATACAATCCAAAGTTCCGTTGCTTAGTCCTGCTTCCATGGATACTGATTAGGGAGCTCCATCAAAGGAACTCAGCAAAGGCAAACGAGAAGCAATCATCTGTTTTCCTCGCAGAAGAATGTAAACAAATTCAACAACAGTAACAACAACAAAGAGCAAGAAAAAGAGCTCAAGGCACCTCCATCTGAAATAATTTTCACTTGAGGATCTAAACTCAGCTTCTGGCTCAGTCCTTATTTGGGATGTCACCTCGTGAAAACCACTTCCATATTTGGACTTTGTTTTCCAAAATCTTTAAAATGTAATTCATCATATCATATCATATCATATCATGATTTAAAGTCCTCAGTTTCTGAATGTTCATGTCTGGACCATATTTCTAATCATATAGATTCTAGAAAACTCTATGTCTTTTAGTGTCAGATGATAAAATTGTTTTTCTCGTGTCTCTCTTTGAAATGACTCTCATCCAGTTGTGGGGAAGTCTCATGTTTACAAAAACCTTTTTAAAAATAAAATTTACATTTTTCTCACAAATGTATGAATACTTCTCTATTGTAATAGCTTTCTTTCTTTGAACAACCCTCCTCCTCTGTATGCCAGGACATCCACCGGCAGGTTCCCAACTTCCTTAAGACCCTTTCTTCTCTGCAGCCTCTTGTCATGGCGTGAAGCTGATTTCACCTGTCACCACAGAGCCTTGTTCCACCCCACCCTGTATGTGTCCAAGTGCTCCCCACGCCCACAGAGAAAGGGCTGGGGGTTGCAGCTTGAGAACAAGACTGCACGGCGGGCGAACATTGGCTCTTCTACCTGAGTGAGGGTGTGTGTTCACAATAGCCACTAAAGACTACATCTATGAGGACTGTGACTCTACTTCCATTTCAGTCAGAAGGGACTTCAAAAAATGTTGTGGAAAAAGGAAATTAAAAAATAAATGAAGAATTTCCACAAACCTTTTGAAACCCATGCATTTATAGTAGCATTGCTAATATTGGTGTGCTGCTTCTTTGTTTATGACCTTTTCTGTACACATGATCTCTTATGCCTTCACAAATAATCGATGGATAATGGTGTTGCAGAGATAAGAGAAGAGAGGTCCAGCTGGCTTAAATGACGGTGAAAGCAGCTCCTAACGGGTGGAGTTAGTGTCTTGATCAAGTACTCGTCCATCTATGAAAGGAGTTTGTGCTGATACTTTATAGCCCTGGGACTCCATATCCCCTCCTGTAAATCTGGAGTCATCACCGCGGCCTACCGAATTCATGGGGATGTTTGTGCTCTTAGGAAACACAAACAGCATTCATTTGTGACAGACTCAAATCCAAGTCTGTTTCAATAGCTCAGAACCATGGTCCAATATCAAAGGCTGAATTTAGCAACTCCTAAAGTTAAAATAAACCACGTACCACAAAAAACGCAGGCTTCTGCTCAGAACAAGGTATTAGTATGATGCCCACAGCCTACCCGGGATTCTATCCAGTGGTTCTGAGAGAGAAGGAATTGACCTTACATTTGCCATTTTGGTGTGGTTTCAGACTCCCTTTGCAGCAAAGAACTTCCTTAGCATGGGAGAGAAACATTTCTTGTGGATACAGAAGCAGGAGACAACAACACAGAAAAAAAGAAGTCACAGATTTTAAACGCTTAGAAAAATAAGAAATGAATAATTTATAGCTTTCCCTTCGTTTACTGAAAAACCACTGGAACGTGTTCTTTCTCAATGCAATTCTCCTCGAGTGCTCTCCCTCAGCTATTACTCGCTTAGTCATCTTCATTTAAAAGCGAAAAAAGGGGTGGGGGGAAGGCATTTGTTGGAGTCGGTTGCTCCTGGCTTTTTGTAAGCCACCAACAGGCAGGCATAGATAGGAACACCTGCCCTTGTGTGCCTCTTGCCATCCCAGGCTTCAACCTAAAGAAGAGACCCCGTTATCTCACAGACCTCCTCCCATCTCCTGCCCCCCCGCCCCCCCAACCCTCACACGCATACTGAGGCTGGGGCTAGTGCCCCTGCAGAAACCTTAGAAAGAGCCTTAGCCTGCAAATCTCTGTTATTAGCTGCTCTGGAGCGGGCCCTTGCCACGCTGTGATTCCATGCACAAAGCAAGGGCACTATGCCTGGTCCTGCCGGTCCCTGCGCTCCGTCTCTGCTTGGACTGTGGCGATCCGTAGGGTTTTCCCTGGCAGGCATTCAGAAGTAGATGGCCAGACATCATTCATCTTCCTCGGTCAGTGGCCCTGGAATCTGTTTAGCATTATAGAAATATGCGAGCTTCCACTGACGGACAGGCGGCGGTTGAGTGTTAGATAGGTTGACAGGAGTCAAACCTCAAGTCTCCATGATAGAAGGCAAGGATTCTAGTACTCAACCAACACCCCTCCGCCGCGTCCTTGTTGTTAGGGGTAGTTGTCCTCAAGCCGGCTGGACTCACGGCAATCCTTCATGTGCACAGCCCAACGGCTCGGCAGCATTTTCAAGGCTTTGGCCTCTCCGAAGCAGATCCGCCAAGCCTGCCTTCCAAGGAGCTGCCTCCGAGAGTGTTTGAGTGACCAGCCTTTGGGCTAGTGGTCAAGGATTTAGTCTTTGCCCTGTTTTGGACTCTGTGATCGCTGTTGATTCCCCTTTCACACTTTCCTTTTGTCAGCGGGTCCCAATCCTATGATAGAGTGAAAAATAAATTTCATGTAACTATAGTTTGGTAGGACCATGTCCCAGGCCTTGTGATCCCACGCCTGTAAGAGAAAATGAGCAGGGATTACTGTTTCCATTTTTCAAAGAAGAAAACTTGGATCCATGCGGGTTAAGGAAACTGCCCAAGGTTAGCAGCTCAAAGTGATTCTCCTGGCATTTGGACCAAGGTGGGAGGAGTGCCATTCCCACATTTTCCGTGGCACTGAGCTGCCTGTGTTCAACATCAAAGCACAGCCACCGCCTTTGACCGTGTTCAAAACACATGCAGATGTCAGATCGTGATGCATCTGCACAGGAATCCTCAAACGTAGGTGCCACATTTCATTTGTTCTAAACCATTTTCCTCCCTTCTTTTTCTGTTTTGAAAACTATGTTAGTGTCCCTGATTCCAGGAGACAGTTTTTCTTGCCCATAGTGTGTCAATCTAATTGCAAACATTTCATTCTTTCTTAGTACAGGAAGAAATAGCATCTTGGATTCAGTTCAGTGCAACATGATTATGTACCTTCCGCAGCTGAAGAGAGCAGCTCAGGGGAACCTGGTCTTCAGCCTAAGGTGTTTCCTTGACTTTCACCATCTTTCCATGATCCACACATGGAAAGGAAATGGCCCTGACTTTCTCCCAAAGACCCCGTGAAGTGAAGCTAGCACAGGTTCAGTGAGATGCTTTCCAGGAGGACAGAGGCACGTGTTTCTCCTCTCCTGGATGTCTATGTAAACCTATAACGAAAAGGCTGGATGGGGTAATGAAGAATGGAGAAAGGGCTGCTTCCTCCCTTGTGTCCAAATCTTCCAGGGAACTGCAGAGAGAAAACTCAGCTAGTCGCAATGTGACACAATTGGAAGATTCGAGAAATGGGATCCGGAAGCCTGACTTGGTAAAGATCATCCTCTGCCTGTCCCTGCCAGCTGGAGAGAGCTCTTGACAACGTGCGAGCTGCCTGCTCCAAGCCTGGGTCCCAGCCCAATTGCTTAATGACTCAGGCAGCTCTGCTACCACCACTTCCCCTCGGTCGACAGTCTAGACTGTGCTGGAGGCGATCATTCTTGATATTGGGCCCAAACTTCCCAGCATGTATTCACGGAACCTCATTCCAAGTGCTGTAGTCTTGGGCTCCAAACAGCTACTATCCACAAGGAATCTTCATTAGAAAAAAAGAAACATATTTTGCAATAGGGAGCAATAAGAAGGGGATAAAACAGGCAAGTCTGAGATGGAGTTGCTTCATGCTTTCAGAGCTTAAGGGGTCAAGGGGTCAATGATTACCTGGCAGGGCTGATCATCATGTCAAAGGAGGTGATGTGGAGGCAACAGCATGGGAGCCATTTCGTCCTTTAAAGGAAAGCACTTCACCAGAGTGTCTGTCGGACACTGTGCTGATATCCAGTGTACAAATCCTACTTCACAAGGGCTCTTGGGGATGAGCCCTCCTGTCCCGGTGGTTATGTGTTCACCTGGCAAGTAAAAGGTTGGGGGTTTGCACCCACCCCGTGGCTCTCCAGGAGAGTAGACCTGGCAATCTGTCCACATGGGACACTTCTGTTCTGTCATACGGGGTTGCTCTGATTCAGAAATGACTTGAACGCTCCCACCGAAAATCAGGCTTTCATTCCTTAAACATCCCCTCAAGTCTCTGATGTCAATGCTATTGTTCTCATTGTAGACACAAAACCAAACCAAGCAAACAATAAAACAATAAAGGCTTAAGGAACTCAGTAATTTCCCCCAGGTTTGCATTCTATTCCCGGGTGAGCTGTGCACTCCACGTTCTTTTGTGTTGTAATCCTTCTTGCACCCACCACTTCCAGGACTGAATTTGAATAAGAACAGAGATCAAGTTGGATTGGGCGACTGTGGGAGAAGTTGGGGAAGGTTAGTTTGAGTTGGAAAGAGGGGTAGAGTCTTGTATCTTTTAGGCGCTGCTCTGATGGTCTTTAGAATGCAAATGCTAGAAAAGAGAAGAGATTTGTTTCAGGATAGCCATCTCAGTACCCTCCGGCATCTTGATGTGAGAAGATAGATTTGAGAATGAGGAGGGCAATGAACATACAAATGTGCTTTATACAATCGATGTATGTATGGATTGCGATAAGAGTTGTATGAGCCCTTAATAAAATGATAAAGAACAAACAAACAAGCTTGGAATAGGGAAGTGGTCCTGAACAAAGACCCTTTAAAGATGAATCAAAGGGAGTGGGGTAGTTTAGGGGTAGAATTCTTATCTTCCATGTGAGGCATGAGTACTGAGGGTTGGCCTCTGTGCCTCAAGAGGAGACACCGCCGGTCACCTGTCAGTGTGGCCAAGATGCTGGATAGTGCTCACGGAGCTTCCAGATGAAGACAAACTCACAAAAATTCCCTGGCGATCTACTTCAGAAAGTTGGTCATTGAAAAAAACAAAAACAAAAGCACCCTATGGATCACAACAGTCAATGCCATGTGGCCTAGGTTCGCCAAGAGTCATCTCAGCAGGAGCTGCAACAACTAATGTTTATTTGAGAGTTCTCAGAAGAACATTGTCTCTTTATTTTAATCATCTTGATGTAAAACGTCTTGGCTTTTTCTTTGAAAAGCTACCATACTTCTTCTTCAAGGCAGCCATGTTTGCTCAGACTAGGGCAATAGACAGAGAACCGTCTCCTGACCACAATTGGACCAAGTCTAATCTACACTACGACTAGAGTTTTGCCTTTCAGCAAGTCATTCAACCTTCCAAAGTGTCAGTTCTCCTGTCTGCAAAATAGAGGCAGTAGTACTTGTCTTGGAAAATTTCAGAGTGATCATTTACGTAGATTAGTTCACTCTCTTCACGGGCTTTCTGAGTCATCTCGAACTTGTCCTGCTACAGCCGCAGACACCATATTTAAGTTTCTTTCTGTTTCTGTCTCCCTTTTACCCTCTTGGCTCCTTAGAGATTTCACACCACTGGGTCTCATGCCCCGCATCAGTATCTAGCAAAGAGGAGACTCTCAGAAAAAGTTGGTGTAACAGTGAGGAATGTCGGGAGAGCAGGGAGCAGGAAAAAATGAGGAAAAGGGAGATTCACATGAGCAAAATTCAGAAATTAGAACTTGCCCCCCAGTTGCCCTTGACCTTTGGCTTTCAGGCTCCTTCCACCTTCACAGGCTCTCCTAGCAACCCGTTCCTCCTCAACCTGCCCATGAAACGGAAAAGCACTTTTAGGTTTGGGAAAGGGAGTAGCTTTTCACAGGAAAGCAGTAAAATTTTAAATGTTAACTGTTGGTATTTTACTGCTGAAAAAACTCTTTCATGTCCATTACCATCCCCTGTGAGCCCAGCAACAACTCTCTGTAGGGGGATGGGCAGGCAGTACTATTTTCATTGTACAGGGGAAGAGATGAACTCTCAGAGAATGAAAAGTAGATGTCCAAAGTTGCTCCATTCCTGGTGACAGAGTCAGATCTTCAACCTGAGCTTGGCTGACCCTCCCTCTCTCTGCCTTCCCCTGTGCTTCAACTCTCAAGATCATGCACATCTAATAAGGTTAAAAATCATGTTTAAAGTTTCATCAAAATCTCAGCTCAGAGGAGACTTCTCTCCAAGTCTCAGATGGGAGCTCGACCCAGCCTACACTTCCTGCTCACTCATTAGATAGGCCTTTAAGTCATTTCGAAGAGAGGGGGTCCCGCAGAGCAGAACAGAAATGAGAGCTGAATCATTGTTCGCTCGACGGTTTGATCAAAAGAGAACGGCGTGGGTGGGGGCGTCCCAGACTGAGACACTTGGCCAGATGGAGATGTGCCTGTAAACTTGGATCTGGCTCCTGCTATTGCCGGAACCCCCGGTGCTGCTCTCTTTGACTGAATAGACTGCGGGGGTGGCAGCAGCTAGGGAGTCACCCCCCAGCTCATGGACTTCGGGGACCCTTCAAGCAGGGTCTCTTCTGAGGATGACCAGGGGTCACAGCCAAGCTGGATGAGAGGCTGGGATACCAAGAAGTGCAGACACTGTGGTTCTTGGTAAGGAAAGTTGGGCAGTAGCAACAGCATGGCAAAGATACTATTTATACAACACCCATCTGGTGAACATTCTGTGTGCTTCCCTTCAGACAGCCAACTCAAATGCAGCACGTTCTGCTGGAGCAGAGGACTCACTCTGCCACTGAAGAACTGTCTGCAGAAAGTGTCCTGTCCAGAATGATCCCACTCGAAATGAAGACGCCCTTAAGATGGATTCCCCTGTTTCCTGTGTAATGACCACAATAATAAGCAGGACCATGACCATTTATCTCTATGTTAATCATTCCTAATTTTTGTAAGACTTTTGCTCACTATTATACCCATTCTATCCAGGAGGAAATAAAGGAGCACAAAGTTTTAATGATTTGCTCAAAGCCATCCAACTTGTGAAGAGCAAACTTGGGGTACTAAGGCCAATCAAATGTCTCTGCATGCTAGGGTTCCTCAGCCAGTAGGTGATGGAGCTAGAATTGCCATCAGTTCCATTTGACTTTGAATCCAGCCAAAGTGTTTTTCAGGACCTGCATACCTCCTACTTGTTCCTCCACCTCCATCCCAGCCTCTACCTCCTACCTTGTGTTTCCTCCTGATCCTTCTAGGCTTCCCAGCGGGAACTCTAGGGAAAGTACTGGGGAGAAAGCCTGAAATTCCCTTAGAAGATGACAAAAAGGACGTTCTTCTAGTTGGCTCAGCACTGAGATTTTATACGGCTTCAACCGACTGGAATCTTCAGACAAATGTCCCTCTTTGTGTGTTTTGACAAATGAGGCTGCACATTTTCATCTTCACAAGGCCTGACTGAGATCTTGAGAATTGGGAACTCTTCCTCCTGCCACCTCCAACTTCCCCAGCTCTTTGCCTGCCCATCCTGCTCTTTCTTGGGAGTGCACACAGGGAACACCAACAGCGGGATATCTGCAGCCTGCCTCGGAGTGTGTCTGGTGTCTTAGTGTTTCTTTCCCCTCCTGGAGGTGAATTCTATGGGAATACAGTCAGATTTGAAGCCTATCTAGGAGGTCAATTGTTTGGGTTATGCCCCCACCCCCTTGGCCTTATACCTGATCCCTTCAACACCTCGTGATCGCACAGGCTGGTGTGCTTCTTCCAGGTGGGCTTTGTTGCTTCTGAGCTAGATGGCTGCTTGTTTACCTTCAAGCCTTTAAGACCCCAGATGCTATAGCTTTTG
>NW_022103906.1:94221498-94301554 GCF_000313985.2 Echinops telfairi | reverse complement strand
AGAATGATGAGGGCAATGAATGTACACATGTACTTTACACAATTGATGTGTGTATGGATTGTGATAAGAATTGCATGAGCCCCTAATAAAACAATTTTTTTAAAAAAGAAAGAGGTTTATATACAAGAGCAATTGAGTATTGAGAAAAGATCCCAGCCCAGTCCAGATCAAGTCCATAAGACTGATATTAGCCCATATGTCCAATAGCAATCTATAAATTCCTCTTCAGACTCATGAAACATATGGAATGATGCTTAATGCATGAAGATCGCAGGCCAGTGGGTGGAAAGTCTTGTGGATCCAGTGGCAGTGGAAGCATCTTAGCGCGGGCATGGGTCTCCACATGGCTCCTTTAGCTTCAAGGTTCTGGTTCCATCAGCATAGCTCCATGTGGCTTGTGAACAGGAATGTCTTTCAAGGAGTGAGTGTGTCTCCCGCCTCCAGTGAGCTATTTATCTCCTTAGCGCCTCCAAATGAGGTCATCAAGCTGTGACCTGATTGACAGGCTAAACCCCACCCCTTCACTCTTAAGTCTCAAATTGACAACAGATTATGTAACTAACACACAGCCCGACACATAAATACTACACCACCAGTGCTTCAGATATCAGAAGCAGGAGAAAATTCTGGCAGCATTCAAGGACTGCTTTACACACTTCCTCCCCTGCCACGTATAGTTTTCTGGTCTCATTTTAAAAGTAATTTGTAGATTGCATGCATTTAGGAAAAGAACATATTGGGCTCAATTGTGTGCTTATCTGATTATAATAGTTAAAAATTAATTGGGCTCTCACTCTCTTTGTAAATATGGGTAATGTGTTTGAGTAAATGGCATGGGGGCCACATCTGATCTCCTCCAGCTTCACCAATAGAAGGAGAATGCAACTGTACACTGGTTGGCCAATTGCCATAAGGTAGAAGTCACCGTGTCTCCACTCTCTATCCTTCTCTACACCAACTGTTCCTCCCACAGCCTTCTACTTCTCTGCTGAATCCCATAATCCATTTCAATGGCCACTAGAAACTCGGAAAATATTCATAACAATAAGGGCTTATTAGGGAATTAACTACTGGTCAAGATCATAAAATTTTGAGCAGACAATCTGATTCACAGCAGCATCCTTCCTCAGCCAGCATCTTCTCTCTGATTCTCAACCTCTTAGTCACATGGTCCCTTGGCCTTTGCCTCCCTGGGCCCGGAAGGCTGCCCACTGACCTGACTCATAGTCTCAGTGCGGTGCCTCTGCTTCGTCCAAGGCCGCCTATGCATCCTTAGCAGGGATTTCCGATGTAGTCTGATAGTGACTCTTATTTTATAAGGGTCTCAAGATCTCTCTCTATGTTCCGCTTCTGAGATGCCTCTGATACACAGGGTAAAGGCAGGCCAAATTGACCACCTCCTCTGTTCGTGCTTCACATACCCTATTATGTGGTACCACCCAATCGTGTGGTTGGCGTTGGAGGGGAAAGGCTAAAATAGCCCTAAGTAAGTGACTTCACTTCACAACAATGTTGTACGGAGTAATCTAGTTGTGGGTTTTCAGAAAGAAAAAGAAAAGAAAGCTCAAGCGAACATGTGGAAATGCAGATGACATAAGGGAGGGAGGGAGGGAGGGAAGAAGAAGGAGGGCAGGTAGTTGTTGAGAGGGACCAACAATAGGAAGAGCGCTCTGTGAGTTTGCAAGGCTATTTGGCTATCTCTTGTGAGGAGATTTAATTTAGGAAAGGCCTGTGTTGAGACTAAAGGTTAAGTTATGTCTCAGGTGTTGTTCATGTCTAAAAGGGGGTCATTTACCAATGGAAACTCAAGTAGAGTGGTTTTCTGTAATAATTAACTTTACCTCTATTGATTTAGTATTCAGAGATCAAAAATGACCCAACCCTATAAGACTACAGTGACATGGAGTTGGGAGGGCACCGCACAGTTAACAATTAAATGGTTTAAACCGGTGAGCATGTGCATCTGCCCAATCTTGGAAAGCATGAGTAGAGGCATGGTTGTGAAAAAAGAAAAACAGGTACATTTTCATACCTGGTTCAGGGTCTTATGTCAACCATTTGTCTCTAATATTGTCTGTTTCAGGTGACAGGAATATTTAAATATGACCTTTAATTCTCTGATGGGTTGGCTAGTACAAAGAGTGGTCTTAGCCTTTTTTAATTGTGTCAGATGAATTCAAGGTTTTGCAGCTTTTAATTTGACTCCAAGGAGTCTTGATGAGGTAATGGGTTATATGGTGAGTTGCGAACTGCCAAGTTAGCACTTCAAACCCACCAGGCACTCTGAGGGAGAAAGATGAGGCTTCCTGCTATCGTAAACATTTACAGCCTCAGGAGTCCTATTCTGTCCTATAGGGTCACTGTGAGTTGGAATCAACTTCATAGCAGTGGATGAGTAATTTGGCTACAAATGGATTGTTGAAGAGGAATAACTATATCCCCTTCCAACAAGTTCTAATGAGTCCTTTATTTGCTGTCCCTTCCAATGTATATATTTTTCTGGGGATGTGTTACGTATACTTCAAAATGCTAGTTTCTGCTTGTCAAAGACTCCTCTTTGTGAAAGCTATTCTTTATAATACTATACTAACGACTAGCAAAACTTCAGGAATTCAACTTGGCAATTTAAGGGGCAGTGTAGGCAGTATCATCGTAGTAAACCTCTAGGACAGGGTAGAACTGTCCCTGTGAATTTTCAGGACTGTAACTCTTTATGGAAGTATGGCGGTGATTATGTTTTGGGTTTTTTATTGTTTCTTTTTCCTGCAGAAAATATAAGGAAGCTTAATGAGTCTCAGAGTAGTTAATTAATAGAGGATAAAGTTGTGAGATTGAAATGATGTGGAGTTCAGATTTAAAAGAACAAAGTGGATAATTCTATCATCAATCTAAGAACAATTAGTTCTTATGACATAGCCCTGCTTGATGTTTACCCTCAGGAAAACATCACTGAAAATTTGGGAGCTGTAAGAAAGTGTGGTGGAGTACTTGAGTGGAGGCCCACTGTCCATCCGCTGCCTTAATATTCAACCTATACATATATGCACATAGATCTATTTCCCCATCCTCATAACTAAATATATTTACATGTGTACATGCTTTTATTTAGACCTCTCTAAACTCCCTTTGCCTCCTAGTTCTTTTCTTATTTCCTTTTACTTTCCTCTTGTCCCACCATCATGCTTAGCCTTCATTTGGGTTTCAGTAATTCCTTCTCTATTACATTGCCCTTGATCAATCCCTAACAGGCCTCTCACACCCTCCTTGCCACTGATTTTGGATCACTTGTTGTTCCCTTGTCCCTGGGTTGGTTAATACCATTTCCTTTCCCCCAACTCCCCCTCTCCCATGTCCCCCCAGGAACCATTGGTCCTGTTTTTTTCTCCTCCACACTGTTTATCTGGCTTATCTTATCTAGATAGAGTGCAGAGATAATAATATGCACACAAAAAACAAGACAGAGGAAAATAAAGTGACAACAGAAAACAAAACAAAACAACAACAAAACCAATGGCAAAGAGAAAGAAAAAAAGAAAAGCCTGTAAATAGTTCAAGCTCTGTTTGTTGACCTTTGGGAGTGTTTTCCGGTCGAGTCTGATGGGGTGCCACACCCTGGTCCCAAAGTCTATTTTCGGTACTTTCTCAGGACTTCCTTGCTCTGATCCCCTTGCTATTCTGTTGAACACCCTTTGTTCTATTAAATTGGCATTCAATGATGCTCACCTTCCTGACATGATCCTGAAGGCAAATGTGTGCATAAGCAAATGTGATGAAGAAAGTTGATGGTGCCTGGCTATCAAAAGATATAGCATCTGGGGTCTTAAAGGCTTGAAGGTAAACAAGTGGCCATCTAGCTCTGAAGCAACAAAGAAAGCCCACATGGGAGAAGCACACCAGCCTGTGTGATCAGGAGGTGTCGATAGGATCAGAAAGTAGACATCAAAGAACAAAAAATCATATCATTGTGAATGAAGAGAAGTGCAGAGTGGGGACCCAAAGCCCATCTGTAGGCAACTGGACATCCTCTTCAGAAGGGTGGCAGGGAGGAGAGGAGCTAGTCAGCGTGCAGTGTAGCAATGATGAAACATACAACTTTGCTCTAGTTCTTAAATGCTTCCTCCCCACCCACTATCATGATCCCAATTCTACCTTAAAAATCCGGCTTGACCAGAGGATGTACACTGGGACAGATAGGAATCAGAAACACAGGGAATCCAGGACAGATGATCCCTTCAGGACCAGTGGTGAGAGTGGTGATACTGGGAGGGTAGCATGAAGGTAGAGTAGAAAGGGGGAACTGATTACACGGATCTACATATAACCTTCACCCAACAGAAAAGTGGGTGAGGGGAGACATCAGACAGAGCAATATACGACAAAATAATAATAATTTATAAATTATCAAGGGTTCATGAAGGAGGGGTGTAGTGGGGAGGGAGGGGGGAAATGAGGAGCTGATACCAAGGGCTCAAGTAGAAAGCAAATGTTTTGAGAATGATGAGGGCAACAAATGTACAAATGTGCTTCACACAATGGATGGATGGATTGTGATGAGTTGTACAAGCCCCACAAAAAGTGATTTAAAAAAAAAGTGTGCTGAAGAAACTACAGAGTGCCTGGCTACCAGAAAGAATAGCACCTAAGGCCTTAAAGTGTTGGCTTCAAACACGCAGCCATCTAAGTGAAACATCAACTAATCCACATGGATCAAGCACACCAGCCAGTGTGATCCAAGGACCGTAAATGATAATATAATCCAAGTCTGAAAAAGAGAATGGTATCAGAGCTTAAATTGTAAACAGCTGACTTGCAAAAAGCCATGGATAACAGTGGAGCCCCAGTTCCATTTGCTGAGTCCACATATAGATAAAGCCTCTAGATCATAATCCAGGTAGGTGAACAGCCTTGTTATCAGAGTGCATTGTAAAATTGATTGTAGAACTATAGTTAGGCTAAAATGTAATATCCTATCATTTGACCTCCCTTTTGACCCATTTGAAAGTTGTTTCTTAGGGGTGTAATAGTGGGAGTGGGGGAAATTGGGAGCCTATAGCGATACGTATAGGAAATGCTAAAAGTGGTTTTGGTAAAGATTGCACAACTTTTCATTTTATGCTTGAACTCTTGACCTGTAGGCTATGTTAGTTATATGCCAATGAAACAGTATTTGTATAAAAAGAACTAAATAGGGGACCCTGATCTAAGATACATCTTAAGTTTCACAAAAGTTTGCCCCCGGGTCATTATTATTTCATTCATTCTTTCTACTAGACCAGAGGGCTGAGGATAATAGTGACAATGAAGCTTTTGATACATAGGAGAAATCTGGCACAGTTCTTGGATGACATAACTGGTGAATTGAGTTTCTTGAATAACTCATATGCATTTATAAAGAAGATTGAAGAAGAATCAATGCATTTGAACTGTGGTGCTGGTGAAAAATATTGAAAGAACTATGTATTGCCAAAAGAATCAACAGCCATGTTTGGGACAGGAACAATCAGAAAGATCCTTAGAAGCCAGAAAGGTGAAACTTTGTCTCACCATTACGTTGGCCATGTTTATCAGGAGAGACTAGTCCCTGCAGAAGCACATCATGCTTGGCAAAGTAGAGGGCCATCTACCATGAGGAAGACCCTCAACAAGATGGACTGACAAAGTGACTGCAACCCTGGGCTGCATAGCGCTTGTGAGGATGACAGGAGACCAGGTGGTTTTACGTTCTACTGTACATAGGGTCACTGTGGCACCTCAGAATAACAGTAATGATGGTCCCTTTGGGTTGAAGCATTCTCTTCCCACTGTGCTACCCCGGTCTCAATAGCACCAGCACTTCTTGAAAACAACAGACTCACCTAAAGGGCATCAAAAATTCCTTTCAATGACCAAGGAGTTCAAAATGATAAACCTTAATTGGACGATTGGTTAAACCCTAATCAGTTGGTCCCATCTCCGATGCATGGTGGACCTCATCTGGTTTTCAACATGTTCCTTGTGTTTTTATTTTCCATATTGATGTTTATTTCAGATAGATTTCGTCATTGGGGTAACCCGCTTGAATTTTGGTTAATGTTCTTTTACCTCTTTTCAGAATATGAAACCCGGGATCGATGAAATATCGCGACAGCAAGTAGAAGAAGGGCTCGTGGGGGTTATGGAGCGGGAGAGTAAGGATAGCTGATGTCAAGGAGTTCAAGAAGGAAGAGAATGCTTTGAAACTACTTGTCGTAGTCATTGTCCAATGCTGCTTGATAGGATTGATCTATGGAATGATATGATATCTGTATTAGCTACCAATAAAAAGGGTTTTGGGGGAAAAAAACACACAAGTAAACATCTTTCTGGTATTCTCTGCTTTCTGCTAAGATCCATCTGAGATCACAATGATGTCCCTTGTTCCAGATCCTCTTCAGAATCCAACCTGAATCTCCATCAGCTCTTTGACATGCATAGGCAGCAGGGTACGTTCTTGAAACGTTCTTTTTGATGATGGAGGTACCATCATTCCTCCTGCAGTTGTCATTCCACGCATACTAAACCATATGATTTTCTGATTCAAAATGCCAATACCAGTCCATTTCAGCTCCTTAATGCCTAGGGACTTTATGTGCTCCATTTTATTATTGACGTTCCTTGATTTATACTTTGTCCGGTCTACGTCTGGTCATTAATAGATGCTTGCAGCTCTAAGTCATCATGGCCAACTCTAGCTTGAGATGGCAGCTCCTCCTGAGTTATATTATGAATGCCTTCGGACCTGAGGGGCTCAACTTCTGGCACTATATTTGGCAATGTTCGGCTGAGATTCCTAAGGTTTTCAGCATCTGACAATACTTCAGTGACATCTGTAAGATCGTCAGGGACTACGTCCTCTGAAGTGGACAGCCTTTTTCTCCACTTGTCTGTCCCGTTGTCCTGCTGTGGTGGCTTGTGTGTTGCTGTGATGCTGGAAGCTATGTCACTGGTATGTTCAAATCCAAGCAGGGTCACTCAACATGAGCAGGTTTCAGAGGGACTTTCAGAATAGGAACAGACTATGCAGAAGGAATGGCCAAACCATTACTAACACAGTTTTATAATTATTTGAGAATGGAAGCGAATACTGTGTAACTGCCATTCAAGTATAATCCGAGAGGGTAAAAAGCTTTACCCAGGGAGGACTTCAAGGTGTTTCTCTCATGACAGTGAGGACAAATCTGGCACTAGCGTTAGTCGGCAATGTGTGAGAAAACCTTGTAACCAATTCGACGGCAGTGTGTTCAGTGTGGGGTTTTGAGTTAATATGTTTTTAAGGTTGCAATCCTTGATGCTGTCCTACATGCAACTTCTTGTATGGCTCACCTTACAGGAGAACAAAATGAATTAGAAAATGCAGGTAAGAAATCAAGCAAACTCACAGTTCTGTTTGTGTTGTAGCTGCATATCAACAATTGTGAGACAAACTCATCTGTTTAATTCCCAAAGCAGAACGGCAACGTCAGGTTAGTCCTCTCCGTGGGGATAACCTAAACAAATGAACAATCCCCTGTCAGATCTATAACGTAGCTTCTATTGCAAAGATATGCATCGGTTATAACCATGTAAGTGACAGGTTGGGTCACTACCAACTGGCTCTGATGCTCAGTCTCTTTTGGGTAGTTTTGAATGATACTTTTTGGTTATGTGGACCCAACTTTGCCTTAGTCCCAACCAACCCAAATTGGAATAGGTACTCTGAGTCTAAGATAGATTCAAGGACACATTTTAAGTGAAGTCACCTTATCGGCTAATGCACCCAGATTAAGAACTCACTGGTCTTGATCAATGTGTTGTTGACGTCATTATTTTGTGGCAGTATTCACCTTTCCAATAAAACATAACATGTTGTAGCATATGTGGAAAAATCAACCAAATGTATATAAATATCCCTAAATGACAATGCCCACAGGCTTCCAAAGATATACCAAAATAGCAACAATGACAACAGCACCACTCCAAAACAGAGTGGCCTTTGACATTATCAGTGTAGCCCAGGGGTGGATCTGTGCCAAAATAAAATTTGATTGCTGTGCTATATTCCCAACAATGGTGCTGATAGTACACTCCATGTTAGTCATTGCAATGTATGTCATCTCACAGTAATGATCCTTAACCAATATTCTAAGTGGTTGGTTTTCTTATTCGGATGGACAATGGGAAAAATTGCTATTTATTTGGGGGATTTTTGTATTCGTGTTCATTTTTAGTATTATGATTATAATTACACAATGAGTATGATTATTTTCCTTTAGTTAGCCACATTCTATCCATGAAATGTTGTCATTCCAAACCATGTGATCCATCACAGGGATACACTCTTAAATGATTTCTCTTTTTCTCTCCCTGGGCATATTTCATCTCATCTTATATTCCTTGAACATAGCTTTTTCTAGCAAGATGTTACCCAGAAAACCTGCTCACACTGAAGATGAACCTTATTAATTAGCCAAAGAGAAGGTTAAAAAAACGTTTAAGTTCTTCAGGAAAATTGAAACTTTGCAGAAGATTACTTTGTGGTAGATGGTCAGTACCTTCTGATGCAGGATTGATCTGAAGAGGGAAAGGCAGATACCAATTTTCAAACATGAAGACTCTCATCTCCAGACAGGAATAGTGGGATCCACATGCCTTCCCTGAATACAAAAGACAGGATGTAAGCTATTATTTCCTGGAAAGAGTCTGCCAGGTATAAAACAAATTCTAGCTAAAAAGAATGTCTCTAAACGAACTGGTTGGTGTCATCCACCTAGTGGGTGAGACTCACTTTCCAACCCCCGTCTAATGTCTGACAGTTACATTTTACGGGACTCCAAAGGGGATTTTACTTCCTGCCAGTCATTAACCCCCTACCTTTTCTTTGTCTTCTATGCACAAATATTCTAGCTCCACAGAGAAAGTGGAATGCTTTGTGTTTTACTTTGCTCTGCATTATTCCTCAATAAAACTCCCACCCCGCTTTTGTTCAAAGCAGGGCACTTTCTTCCTGGACAGGAGAATATTAGAGAGATTGTGAAAGGATTATCCTCCAATTCACGGAAATAATTATCATCAGTAACTGTTTGGATGCCCTTTCCAGTCAAGAACATTTGTTCTCCTGATTTTCTTAGTCCTCTTTCTCCCCTTACCTTCTCCTCTACCCCTCAAACCTTCACCAAAACGACATTGCTCGAACGAGTGTCTCAGAACCAGGTATTAGCAGGAAAGCAAGCTGATTAAACAAATTTCCACTGAAGCACTGGTGAAGGAAAGTCTCCACCTGTTCCCTACGGTGTTTATATCGTGAAAGAGTGTATAATAAAACCTGACATCCTACTAAGTTCTGGGTCCTCAGACAATGAGAATTGGTTCTTTGAGATATATGAGTAAGATAGAGCGGTTTTGAGTTTGGCGACCAGAAACTATTGAGATGCTTCGCTTTATATCACCCCCAGAGCTATCCAACCTTTAAGCTGGAGACTGTTGATTTAAAAGCTGCTTCTAGAGATTCTCTAATAATAAAACACTAGAAGAATCCCACCAAACATGCACTCTAAGTGCCTGAGTGTGTTTTTCATTTTTGAGAGGGAGAAGGACCAAAAGCAATCCTGGAAGGCTGAACATGAAAAACAGGAGGATTCAATTAGGACAAAAAGCCTCAGTATCACCCCCTTGGGACCACACTGCCTCATTCCTGCAAAAGATTCCATCTTTGAAATTTCTTCTGTACAGAACTCACCCATCCCTTGAAATTTCACAGCTGTGATACAGAAGGACTTTGAAGGCAGTAAAGACCAGGGGGATTTTTTTTCTCGTTCTTTCATGGTCATATTTAACAGCCATGCCCGAATGGTATTAATAAGCATTTAAACATCAAACCCCTAACTTGACATGTCTACATCCTTTCTATCTTTGTTATATTTTTGTTGTTGTCATTACACTAAATATTTCTTATGACGCATGAGGGACTACAATAGGTTCACATCCTCTGGATGCAGAAATGTGGTTTTTGTTCGTTTAAATTCCTATCAGTATGCCAGACGCACTGCCGTGAGGATTCACCATATTGTAGAGGCAGGCGCCTAGGAGAGTGAGTCCGGAGGTTGCATTGAAAGTGCTGTAGCAGTACATGAGCACAGGAAGAAAACATTGCAGGTGTTCTTTAGTAAAACGAGGCCTCCCTCAAGATGGGGTGGGACAGTGGGACTATGAAGGGGAGCTCATACTTTTGTGTGACTCTCAGATGTGCAAGAGATTACTTGTGCGTACGACCCCATAGCAAGCCATTCAATCCATTGGCTTCCGTTTTCTCCTCTGAAAAATTCTCCCTTGCATAATGTGATGAGATCGAAATGACATCATCTATTTTAATTGCCTACCACCTAAGCATTGCCTGGCAAACAATAACCATTGTTTCTGATTAAATAATGGCATCCACGGCTATCGGGAGAAAAAAGTGCTCGGAGGACAAAGGGCACATAAAAGAGAGTTTGAAACACACAGGTTGTTAATGTCCCAGAGTTTCAATTCAGTCATATCAAAGTGTTCCACGGGAGGGCTTAACACACGAAACTCCATCATAGGCGATGGGGTGCAAGAAGACACAGTAGCATGGGATTGCGGGCATGCAGAAGGAGACGAGGCTGAGGGCATGCAGAAGGAGACGAGGCTGAGACGCAAGAGGAGCTATTTCCTGAATCTCACTGTGGTCTCTGAGACGCACCCACCCACTGTCTCGAAGTTGATTCTGACTCACATAAGACAGAGTACAACCGTCCCTTTGGGGTTCCCAGACTTTAAATCTTTACGAGAGCAGATGGCTTCCTCCTCTTGCTCCTGCAAAGTGGCTCGGTGGCTGGTACATTTGAATCACCGTCTTTGCAGTTGGCATCTCAGTGGGTAACCCGCTGTGCCACCAGGACTCCTTTCTAACGGGAGAGCGCGATCTTCTTCTGACAGTGAAGAATTTTCGTCACAGCAGCGGTGTGATTCAAGAGCCTGTTTAGAAACGTGAACTAGAGGGGAGCCTCGTTGGTCTTTTTGGCTTGGCGCTGGGCTTTGGCCTCCATGTTCCTTAGAGGTTTGGTCCAGGTACCCCGGCACGTTCTACTGGAGAGAAGAGTGGTGCGGTGCACGAGGCTAGGGCTGTACTCTCTCCTACCCACAACCTGACGGGACAGATGAGAACTGCTTCTCAGGTTCCTGAGTCCACAAATCTTTAGGCCAGTGGGTAGCCTCACCTTTCTCTGGAGGACCATTGGGGTTTGTACCAGTGGCCTTGTTGTTAGAGGCCCAGCACTTCCCTTTCTAAGCCATTGGGCCTCCTTTCACAGAGACAAGGAAGCACCCAGCGGAGAAAGACAGAGGCCCCCTTCAAGTTGCCCAGGGAAGGGAGCACATGGGGCTGTGCATACTGAAACAAGGGTCCTCCCCTAGAGTGGCTCTAGGAAGAGTCTCCGCCCAGAGTCAGTGACTTGGATTCAGACTTCTAGCCTCCAAAACTGTGAGTGGAGCCCCTGGGTGGAGACAGGCCTGTCCACAGGTCACGATGTGCTTCTGCATCTATGGGTAATGAGCTTCATCCATGTGTCGGCGCAAGGCGTATATTTAATGCTACATGCTCTACTAGGAAGCCCTTTGGGGATAATTTCACCCAAATGGGAGCATAAATCATGGCCAGCTTGACTTTATGAAACAAGGAGAGTTGGGCTCCAAGAGAAGAATTACACTGTAATGAGGTACATGGTTCTATTTCTGACATTTCCTAGACAGAAAGGAAGTGAAGGAGACACTTTGGAGACATTTCTGTCTCCAGAATTCCCACTGACTGGACAGGACATGCTTTAGCCAAACTTGTTTATCCATCCTTTTGATAGAGTGTAGTGGAGGAGGGGTGCTATGATGGCTAGAGTTCAGGTTCACTAGACACTCCTGGGGGAAGGTACGGGTAGATCCCAGCCTATCCATCAGGTTGCAGCCTAAGTACATGGTGCATGGGTGCATGACCTTTGGTAGAAGAAAGAGATCCTGAGCAGGCGGAGTTCTTTCTTACCTTCTGTTGGATCTGAATCCTACCTTTGGTTCCTTGGTCTTCAGTTGGGTGGCCTGCCAATCGTGGGAGCCGTCAGCAGGCTGCGGACTTTGGATTCATTTGGCTGATCTCCCCTTCATTTACTGCTACATCCTTCAGGCTGTAGCCCTCCGGCTTCCTGTCCATCCGCTTCCACAGCTACACAAGCCAGGAAAAGCTCCCAGTTTAACTCTGACCTACAGATTTGAACCAGGCTGGACTTAAAACCTACTTCTACAACTGTGTAATCCATTTCTTGATATAAATATCCTTCTGTATGTGTTTATGCATGTCTATACACACATAGATATCGACAGGCATATGCATATGTGTGTATGTATGTGCACACACATACAGGCATCACTGGCTTTGTTTCTCTAGAGAACCCAACCTAACACAGATGCTGAGGGACAGTGACAAAGAACGAGCATTAATTTTGGAACCAGACAATGGTGCATGGCATTGAATTCTGACTCCATCACTTTTTACCTGTGCAACCTGAAAGCGTATCTTCTTCATTCTGGACTTCGGGGTTTTTATGTTTGCTTGTTTTAAAAATGTATTAAAATAGGAGTGTAATACAAAACTCACTGCCATAAATCACACATAAGCAAATCTATAAAGCCAAATAGAATTGTTTCCTTGTGGTTCTGAAACGGTAAACTTGTGGGTGAGCAGACAACCTCACCTTTTCCCCATAGAGCAACTGGTGAGTCTGATCCGCTGACCTTGGAGGTAGCAGCCCAATGTGCAACCATGACTTCTTTATGATTCTAGTCAAATAGGAAAACCTTAAGAGCTAACTTTGCATACCTATATTCCAGCGATTATTTGTACGCAACAGGTCAGGGAAGGTGGTGTTCAAGATATGATTTCCAATCCAATCCTATCAATCAGGGAGACCTGGGGACACTGTGGGTCAGGCATTAAGTGGCTTATCACAAAGTTGGAAGTTCAACCCCCTAGCTAATTCTTACAGATGAGGCTATCTGCTCACGTAACAAGTTATAGTCTCAGAAACCATAAGAAGCTCTTCTACTCTGTCCTATAAGGTTCTGACTGGATAGCCTAGGGTGGTGCATAAATTCATGGACTTTACTGGAGTTCTGTCTAGTAGTACAAGCTACAGTTAATGGTCCATACCTCTAAGTATGGTGCATTCAAGAACACAGAGCCAGGTGATGAAGTTTGAAGGAGACCCTGATCATTCATGTTCCTAACACTGCTCTTTAATCAGGCCACAGTAGTGATGAAAGTCCTTCACTGTCAGACTAAACCATGCCTTCTTCTCAGGGGTTTTAATGATATTGGAGATAAGCCTTTCTTCAGTATCAGCCTGGCTTCTACTATGTGTCAGTCTCATTCGACTTGAGTTCCTCTAAAGTCTCCGGACCCCCTGCACATCCTCTTGCCTGGGTCTAGAGAGACTGCCCTGCTTCCCCAGGACACAAATGGACCCTGTCCTTGGTGCCATTCCAGTGATGGTTCAGGTCAGTGTGGAGCTCCTGTCAACACACACTGGTTCTTGGACTTGGCACAGCATGGATGGCTGTTTGCTTTAGAATTGTTGACTCTCTAAGCCACGAACCATGGAGAAGCCAATGTGTTTCATCCCTGTGAGCCAGAATCTAGAACCAGTAGAAATAGGGAAAGGATTGAAGAGCTTGGTTTCTTTCTGTTTTGTTTTGTGTTTTTCCAGCCCATAGCATAGCATTGCTCTTAGTGAGGTCCTCAGACCACCTGCATCTGCAGTCCCTTGGGGAGCCTGTTAAAACTGGGAAGTTGTGAGCCTCACCCTAGACCTACAGCATCTCTCGGGTGGGGCTCTGGTATGTGCATTGCTATCATGCTTCCCAGGTAATTAAAAGCATGCTGCTGAAGAGAGTCACTGCCCGAGCAGATAGAAGGAGAAAAGGCTGCTCGATACCATCTTTCCAGACCAAAGAGCTCGATGGGCGAAGGGCGCAGAACAGACCATTTTGCTGTCAGAGATGGAGTTTGGGGTAAATGTGTAGATAGTGCTCTTGGGTCATTGGTCAACACTTAAACGAATACTCTGTCATGAGGAAGAAATAGTGTATAAAAATGTATCGGATACTTGTGATTCAAAATGGAATAGTGAAAATTTCAAATGCTCAAGACTAAAGAAATGATTCTTTGGGATACTAGCACACATAGAAAAGGCTTCAGATGAACTGTACAGGGAATATTTACTAGATGCTCTTACCATGGATGCTAAGCTTATGTCCGGGAGTCTCTTCAGCTCCTAGGGAGCCTTGGTAGTAGTGGGTGATGGGACGGCTGCTGAACATCAGGGTGAGCAGTTTGAAACCACGAGCTGATCCACAGGGGAAAGATGAAGGTTTCTGCTCCCATAAAGAGTCCCAATCTCAGCAACTCAAGGGGGCGGTTCTACTCTGTCGGGGAGGGTCACTATGGGTAGGAATGGAGTCCAGTGCATTAAGTTTGGGTTTTCAGGTTGGATGCTTTTCTCAAGATCAGTTGTTTAAACAGAGCAAGGAAATACTCTATCAGTTCAAATCAGAATTGTATCATTTCACCATCTTTATTCACTCTGTATGCTGAGTCAATCCAAAAACCCTGGGCTATGTGAAAAAGTATGCGGTATCAGGATTGGAAGAAGCCTTATTTACAAGGTTGTTAATACACAGCTGAAACAACCTTGCTTGCTGAAATCAAAGAAGTCTTGAAGTAGTTGTTGAGGAAGACCAAAGATTGTAGCCTTCAGTGTGGCTTGCAACTCAATGTAAAGCAAACTGAAATTCTCACACCTAGACCAATAGCTAACGTCATGACCAATGGAGAAAAGATTAAAGTGGTCAAACATTCATCCTGCTTGGATTCACAATCAATGCTCATGGAAACAGCAGTCAAGAAATAAACCAAACTATTTCACTGGGCAAATTTGCTGCACCAGACCTCTACAAAGTCTTGAAGGAGCAAGGATAACCTCAGCCAAGTTAGAGTGTTTTCAATCACCTTAAATACATAGGAAAGCCGGACATTGTGTAAGGACGCCTGAGGAAGAATCGATGCATTTGAATTACGGTGTTGGTGAACAGTGTTGAAGATCTCATTGACTGCCAGAAAACAACAACAATAACAACAAATCTGTCGTGGAAGAAATATAGCCAGAATGATTTTTAGAAGGGACTATGCCAAGCTTCGTGTCATGGACTTTGAACATTCAAGAGAGATTCGTCCCTGGATAAGGACATCATGCTTGGTTATCAAGAGAGGAAAGTTCCCAGAAAGAGACTTTGTGCTTGGGAAACTGGAGGCTACAAGAAAAAAGAGGAAGAGTTTGATGAAATGGATCGACATGGTGGTTGTGCATCAGGTCACTGTGAGTTGGAACTGACCCACAGGCACCTGACAATGACAGTTTGCCCACCCCACCCTCCTCAACCACATTCATCCATGGGCCTCAAAGACAGAGCTGGTCAGAGGAAGAGTCCACCACAACCCAAAGAGCCCATAGATCAGTCCGTTTGGCTCACAGCCGGCAGCGCTCCAGAGCAGAAACCGTCAGATATCTGAAGGGCAGCAAACCTGGGTTCAGTCCCCGCTTCAGCTCTCATGCCTCGTGAGCCCTCGCGTCCCTGCATTTTTCGTATCTAAAATGTCAGTGAATATCCCAATTAGGCAGTTGTTATGAGAATTATGCTAACCAGCATGCAGATACGGGATGATATACATGTATTATTGGACATGCATGTTATTCCCTCGATGAGAACATTGGAGTTCGGAAAACGTAAATGATATTCCCACAGCTGTTTAGATAGAAATATTTGGAGTCAACTGTGACTCTGGTTTGGGGGAGACAATGTGTACCAAAGCCCGGTGCCTGGTAACACAGAGATATATTAAAAAAAAAAAAAAAAAAAAAGCAGGATTCTGCAGGACAAAGCAAACTGCTTCCAACGTCTTAGATCTCTCTGAAACCGTGTGTTTGCTTCACAGCAACAGCAGTCCGAGCCGCTCCTTCTCCCTCTCCAAGTCTTTCTCCATCTGGAAACATTAAACACGTCCGTCTCGGGGCACAGGTGACTGACATGGTGGGCAGGGCCAGCTGCTGCAAGATTGACCTCCAAGGTGACCAAGATCAAAGTGGACACGGGCTTTGTAGATCAAAGACGTCGCCTCCCCCATGGAGAGACCCAAAGAGGCAAAGTCAGGGCAGCCAGCAAGTCTAGGCTGCTGGAACAACATGCTCCCATCAGTTCATGTTCCTAATTAAGCAGCCAAGTGCATCCGCGAAGGCTGCTGGGTGGTCCACGAGCAACGCTGCAGGAGCTAACCATTACTGGAGCTCTGCGGGGAGGTCCCTAGCATGCACAGTGGTGGTCAGGCGCAGCCAGAGAGAAAGGCCCTTCCGTTTGGAGGGGATGAGAAGGTTTCCAATGTGGCTGTCACTATCGTTGTGGGGATATCTGTTGTCCCGGGGGAGCTGTTTTAAATTAGCCGGCGGTTTTACAATTTGGGACTAAAGAAGAGGTGCTCAGATTCCCCAAGCCACTGGCACCTCACAGCGTGATGGTTTACTGGCCTCAATACAGATGGTTTCTCGTCAAGGTTGGTGCTTTTAGAGTCCTAGGGTAAAGACTCCCACATAGAGGCAGGGAAAGAATAATCAAAGCTTCCCATTCCTGGGAAGATGGTAGGAACCAGCATTTTGCACATGTTCCTCTAAGGCAAACATCTTAGGAGGTGGATAGGCAAACCCCTATTTTACAAAGAATAAAACCAAGGCTCAGGAAGATAAAGTGATGTGCACTGGAGCACAGCGCTGAGCCCAGGAGATATTAGGTCTTAAATCAATCCTTTGGACCCTGAATTGGTTTCAATTATGTAGTGAGACAATAATAATTCCTAAAAAGTATACAAAAGCTCTGTGGTGAACAGCAATACGCATTCATGTTTTTTGCTCATTAGTGTACAATTAGGAGAGAATTTCTACTAATGTGAGCCAGACATTTGACGCTGACTGGGCCCATTAGCATGACTGTAGTTAGATCCTGCGTTGCCTGGGATAGACTCATCAAAGATGCTCTCAGTTGGACAACTCTTCCCTTTGCCACGTGATTTCTCCTCATGCTAGCCTGGGGTTTTGCTCTCAGAATAGCCGGGGTCCATGAGCAACACCAGAAGCACACAAGGTTTTGGTTGAGAGCCAGCGCACTGAAAAGACCCAAGGTGAGTAAACTTGATCCCATTCCTAGATGGGAGGGGCTGTAAAGTCACATTTGAAAAGCTGTTGTTCGGCTGAATGATCCCAGTGGTCTGTGTTGCTTCTTGGCCTTGGCATCAACCTATTTGTTCCATCCCCTGGGTGGATCTGAACATGTGGGTTATTGGGCTTCCATTCGATCGATCGTGTAGTCAGCACTGAAGCAGAGTATGTGGTTTAAAGGAAGCTGTGTGCAGGCATTTCAGTAAATAATCCCAACCCAGAGGATTATCTAAAAGGTTTTGTACAGTGAAATGTGCCAGGAGTATAAAGAATAGAAATCAAATGAATAGATACTGATTTTTAAAAATTGCATGTGTGCACAGATATAATTGTTTAAATATAGTGCATGCATATTACATACAGGCACCCTCGTGGTGTAGCGGGCTATACCTTAGGCTACTAACTGCAGGGTCAGCAGTTTGAAGCCACCAGCTACCCTTTGAGAGAAAGATAGACCTTTCTGCCCCTGTAAAGAGTGGCGGTGTTAGGAACCCGCAGGGCCAGTTCTCCATTGTCCCATAGAGCAGGCCCATGAACCGTCATTGACAAGGTGGCAGTGAGTTTATGTGAAGTCTAGTACATGTACCTCAATGTCTTTATGTATTTTAATAAATAAATGTATTCCAATGTGTGTGTTTAGGGTTTTTTTAAACTTTTTATATGTGTGTGTCTGTATATAAAGAACAAACAGATTTGACTTTGAAAAAGGTACAGGCAGTTTGCTCCGTAGAAGCACAGATGGCAAGATTGCATATTTTGGATGCTATCTGGGGGGACCAGACCGTGGAAGGACATTATACTCGGGAAGGTGGAGGGACAGTGGAAAAGAAGGTCCTTGAGGAGATGGGTCGACACAATGGCTGCAACAAGAGCTCAAACCTAAGAGCAATTGTGAGGACGGGCCAGGACCGGGGGCGCTTTGTTCTGTTTTACATCGGGCAAGTCAGAACCTCCTTGGCGGCACCTAATAACAGCAACATGTCTGTATATATGTTGGGTTACACATATCCAGCTGACTATGCTTACTCACGGATATTTATACCTATAGGTCTGTGTAAACAGCACATACATATCATGTGCGATTATACCTGTGCAACCCTGATGAACTTCCTATAGAGAAATAACCATCCTAATTCACATGCCTGCATGTACATGCATGCCTATATAAATACAGATTTTCTGTTTTATATGTCTATGAAGTTATCTGTGTGGACATATGTGAGTGATGTAAATACTCTGCTTATCTTTATAAGCAAGAAGGCATAAACCCTTTTTTACATATGCAAGTAAATGCATACAAAGTCTTGCATATAACCTTATCACATTCTGGAATATATATATATATATATATATGGTTTGTTTGTATGGGGAAATATATTCAGGAGGAAATCCAAGGCCATATTTAGCTTGTTATTTTATCACCAAGAGTATGTGGGGGGATTTTGTGTACAGCAGGAGCCCATGAAATACCTCTGTTGATCATATCTTTCAAAGAGAACTGAACTTGAGAAGGTAAATGTTTGCTCCTGGGCCAGAGAGGTCTCACAGTCTTGGGGTGGGGGTGGGGGGGGGCACTCTGAAGACCTGGGTCCTCTTTGGCTCTGCTACATGTGTCTCAACACGTGTCCTTGGTGACTCACATGACCTTTACTGGACTCTGTTTCTCCTTCTGTGACATGAAGATGTCGTACAAAATGGATGCCAAATTCTTATGCCAGGTTATCTTTGACTGGACACTCAAAGCAAGCCTGCGACAGTTTAAGAAATCGTGTTGTGCATACTGTGAGAGAGCAGGTCTGAAGCTCAGTTTCTTTGGAAGTTCCTACTTTGGACCAATGCTTCTTGACTGATCTCTGCCACCACTGTTGGTGGGGTTTATGACGAAGAGCCTTCTTTAAAGAGTCCGTCAAAGGCACGCGCTAAGGTGCTGTGATTGCCAACCTCTGTACTGCGGGAGGGGTTGCAAACCACGAGAGGCAGCGGCACATTCTTCCCTTTAGAAAGGCATGCTTCATCCCAAATGAATCAAAGAATATCACTTACAAGCGTTGAGTAATTCAAGGCGACTTTGTTGAGGTGACAATAATCTCCACTGACATCTGCCGCTTAGATTTCTAAAATGTAGTCATAAAACAAGGCAAAACTCTCTGAGCAGTTGCTAGTACAACACTCAGATAACAATAAAGCCTCAAACACAGGTGACAATGCTAGCAGAATTCTGGGGGAAGAAGAAGCGCTGAGCAGAGTGACAGGAGAACTCAGTGGGAGGGTAAGGCCTCCCAAGGAAGACTGAGGTTGATGTGACTCCTGAAGCATAGGGATCCCAGACTCGTGTGAAGAGATGGTAGAAGCCAAACCAAACTCACTGCCATCGAGTCAATGCTGACTTATAGTGACTCCCTGTGGGCTTCCCAAACTGTAAGTGTTGAGAGTAGAAGCCCTGTCTTCTACTCCAGCAGAGCTGCTAGTGGTTTAGAACTGCCGACCATGTGGATCGCAACCCAACATGCAACCTCTGCAGCCACCCGTGCAGCAGAGATATGTAAAAACCTGCAGAGAAAGGGCAGCAAGACACCCCCCCACTGCCACCACCCAGGACAGAGACTAGAATGAACTGCCCGGGATCCTGGCTGTGTTAATCTGGGTAGACTAGAGAAACAAATTCATAGACACTCATATGTGTATAAGAAAGAGGTTTATGTACAAGAACAATTGAATATTGAGAAAACATCCCAGCCCAGTCCTGATGAAGTCAATAAGTCTGATATTAGCCCATATGTCTGATACCAATTGATAAAGTCCTCTTCAGACTCACAAACACATGCAATGATGCCAAATGTAGGAAGATCACAGGCCAGTGGGTGGGAAGTCTTGTGGATCCAGTGGCATTGTAAGCATCTCAGCACTGGCAGGGGTCTCCATGTGGCTCCTTCAGCTCCGAAACTCTGAGTGCCTCAGGTAGCTTC
Organism: Echinops telfairi; assembly: GCF_000313985.2. NCBI lineage: Eukaryota > Metazoa > Chordata > Mammalia > Afrosoricida > Tenrecidae > Echinops > Echinops telfairi. The sequence continues at coordinate 94,281,270 of NW_022103906.1, read as the reverse complement.
TTGAGGCTTCTCCTCCTCAGAAGTGTCTTGAAGGGAGTAAGGCAAGAGAGAGTCTCCTGCCTCCAAGGAGGAAATACAGGAGTTCCCAGAATCCTCAGTAGAAGACCATGCCCACACAGAAGCCTCATTGGCTGTGATCCGATTAATAGACTAGACTCCACCCTTTCTCTCTTAATCCTGCCAAGTTCCAAATTGACACCAGATTATGTAACTACCACACTGGCTTCTTGAGCTTCTGCAAGTTGTCCCTTCTCTGTGCTGGGCTAGACCAAACTGGAAAACAAACTAACACTATTGTCATTGAGTCTATTCTAACTCACGGTTGTTCTATGCAGCACAGAGAATTGCTCCTTGGATTTTCTAGGCTTTACCCCACCCCCATATCTTCTAAGTCAATTTTAGTATACAAAGGTCTTCCCTCCTTTTCCCTCTGATTTCGTTTTTTTGTTTTTTTCTCAAAAACATTTTGTTGGGGGCTAATGCAGATATCATATCACTCCATAGTTCAATCGTATCAAGCCAGTATTGTACAGTTGTCTCTAGGTTCATCGGTCCTGGCTTTCATATACTGAAAAACAGCGAAACATATAACAAAAATTCAAGAGCTATACCCACAGGGACAAAATATGCTAGAGATAAACGCCGATATGAAACACACACACACACACTCACACAAAATGTGAAAATCAGATCAGGCCCAACATGTATCAGAGGAGGGATCAAGTGACAAAGTCTTAACCATTCAAGTCAGATTTATCATTCTGATCTCTCTAATACACTCTGATAACCAGTCATATTTCCATCCTCTATTATGGATAAGGGAAATCACCAGAGGCTTATTTCCTGTGTAGATCTGATAAATGCATTTTGGTCTTTTATTGTCATCCATACCCTTCTGTAACCAGAACCTCAAGATATAGGTTCTGATATAATTCCCTCCTTTGACCTTGGGTTATAAGATTTACAATCCTTGAATCACAGTTGTGGATATGCTTCTTTCCTGTGGAATTAGTTGATATCTCACTTAGATGGTTGCTTGCTTGGAAACAAGTATTTATGACCCCAGAGAGTATTGTGTTAGGCTGGGTTGACTAGAGAAACAAATCCAGAGACACTCATATATGTATAAAAAAGAACTTTATATGAAAGAGCAATTGTATATTGAGAAAACATGCCAGCCAGACCAAATCAAGTCAATAAGTCTGATATTAGCCCATAGATCCAATACCAGTCTATAAATTCCTCTTCAGACTCACCGCAGCACATGCAATGTGGCCGAATGCAGGAAGATCACAAGTTGGTGGATCCAGTGATAGTGGAAGCATCTCAGTACCAGCACAGGTCTCCATGTGGTTCCTCAAGCTCTCTGTCTGCTCCACAGGAAGGTGAGGCAGAGAAACTGTGTCCCACCTCCAGGGGGAAAGAGAGGAAGCTCCCAGAATCCTCAAGAGAAGGCCACACCCACAAGGAGGTGTCATTAGGCTGTGACCTGATTGACAGACTAGAGTCCACCCCTGCATTAATTTATCAAGTTGAAATGAAATTATTTACCTACCCCCAGTATTCTATCTGTTAGTTGGGAACCATCTAATTTCTTCACTACACATTGCTATAGCACCCATATCTTCTGTGCTCTTTTCCTGAGGCAAGCATATAAGAACTAATTGTTCTTAAATTGGAGCTAGGTTTTAGTGTGAGTCCCAAATCCACTCCTGGGTCTGTGGTTTTTTTTTTTTAATCTGCCTTTGGCTCCCCTTAGAGACCACCTTGTTAATTTATGGAAGCGAGGCTTTGTGATCATCTCCCTGGAGCATAAACCTCTTTATGCTCTTCGGCTTTACTCTTTATGGAAGCAGGTGTCCTGGACTGGTTTTCACAATGGAACAACTAGGTGGATTCAAACCATCAACATTTAGGTTAGTATCTGAGAGCAAATTATGTGTGCACCACTGAGTGAATGCATGGGCAAGGGCCAAACCAATTTGAAGCTCTTAATGTGGGGCTCATGTAAACTTCAATAAATATATGAATCTTAAGAATTTATAATCACCGATGGGGGAAAATGTTTTTCACTAAACTAAAGCTGAAATTTAGCAAAATTTTAAATTATACATGTAGATGACAAACCACAGTCATATTCACTGGTGTGTGTGTGTGTGTGTGTGTGTGTGTGCATATGTGTGGAGAAATAGGTAAATGAGATATTTTCCTGTCACATTACAGTGGTTTTAGATATCTCAAACATACATTCATCACCGCACCAAAGTTATGAGACTTATTAGATATATTGCAGATCGTTTGATGTAATGTGTTAATCAGGAGATGGCTATATTATTTTTTTTTCAAATTGTGTCTTTTTGGAGGCAGATAGTCAACCTGTCATCTGAGATGCCAATGGGTGGGTTTGAACCACACTCTTCCAGCTCATAGTCAAGTGTTTAACCATTTGCACCACCCACGGACATGAATAACTACATCCCAGTATAATGACTTCCTTTAAAGTTCACCTTTGCATACATTTTGATTATTTCTTAGAAGAGGCTTATCATTTTCACCAGCCTGCCGGAAGGAGCTCGTATTGCAGAAATGGTGAAGAACCACTGGGTAGGACCAACAATAGCTATTCATCAATGTGACTGAGAGCCATCGGAACTCTGGGTCAATCACAAGCTCAAATGGTGAAATCGGAGCAGTGTTGCTGAGCTGTAGAAACAAGGAGGAGGTAAGAATGGAGTAGGGAAAGAAACTTTGGTAAGAGATGAGCATGAGAATTGAGAACAGGTAGAAAAGAGATGCTTAGAGTAAACAAATTAGATTAGTCCTTGGCAGGATCCGGATGTTAGCAGGGAGCTTGAGAGTGGGACCAAAAGGTTTAGAGATCTGTACCTTGTTTGTAATAGCAGTATCAATAGTGTTGCTAGCCAGCATTACTGAGCATTTATGTGCCAAATACTTTGATAGGAATCTTACGGGGGTTAACTTATTTAACTCTAACTACTCTATAAGTGGTTCCTTTCATATAATTCTTGCTATAATAGGAATACCAGAGATAGATGTCTTCTATATGATTATATATTTTTTCTTCATAGCTTCCAAAAACCACTGTGGCTGAATCAATTTCAACTCATAGTGACCCTGTAGGACAAAATAGCACTGCTCCGTCAGGTTTCTGAGATTATAAATCTTTATGGGAACAGACAGCTTTGTTTTTCTCCCACAGAACAGCTCCAAAAAGCAAAAATTCACTGCCATTGAATTGATGCCAACTCATGGGGACCCTGTAGAACTGGGTAGAACTGCCCCTGTGACTTTTTGAGACTGTAGCTCTTTACAATTATAGAGCGCCTCCTCTCTCTCCAACAGAGCTGCTGGTAGTTTGGAACTGCTGACCTTGCAACTAACAGCCCAGTGCATCACCACTGCACCAGTGCCACACAGAGCCTTTCTCACAGTTCAGGACGCTCGAAGTTTGAGTTCACGTCACTGAGACTAACGGAAGACTCTCTCCCTCACTCTTTCTTCCTTGCTCTGTCAGCTCTCAGGGAAAATTCATATTTTCTAGCTAATCATCTTTGCAGTTCCTGGGTTTGTACACTGGTTTGCCCGTCATCTTCCAAAAGTGTTGGCCTTACCTCTGGTCTGCTTTGTTTTGTGCCTAACATATCCTTTTGTATCTCAAAAAGTAATTAGTTAATTAAGATGTACCCTACACTCATACGGTTTCATTAACACAATAGAACAACTTTATTCTTCCATGGGATTACATCCACAAGTATAGAAGTTATGATCTATTATATATATATATCTATTATATATAATAGATATTATATTTATTATATATATATCTATTATATATATATATATGAGCTATTTATAACTGTCGTCACACCTCCTAATGAGGGTATCAAGCTGCGACCTGATTGGCAGGCTAGGCTCCACCCTCTCATAAGTTGACAGGAGATTATGTAACTGCCACACACACTTTATTCTGTAACACTAAGATCACTCACTGCCATTGAGTCAATGCTGACTCAGCGCAGCCCCCTGTGGATTTCTGAGATGGTAACTGTTTATGGAACTAGAAAGCCCACTCCTCTGTGGAGATGCTGGTGGTTTTGAACTGCCAACCTTGTGGACCCCAGCCACCACTACACCACCAAGGCTTCATATAACAGTAAAATTGATGCTACCATTTTTATTTCACTTTAAAAAAACTGAAGTTTGAAGAGTTTAATGAACTGGCCCAACATCATGAGATTTTAAGGTAGCGAGTCCCAGTACATTAGGGTGTATTACAACAGCACAGAGTTTCTTCAAACACTAATCCTTAAGGCAGGCAAAAGACAGCTTCGTTCCCAAATCAATGTCTAAGGAAGAGTGAGGTTTTGCTAATCTTACTCCTCTCACCCTATGTTAGTAGAGGGAGAGGGAGAGGGAGAAGGAGAAGAACAAACCTCCCACCGTTGGAGAAGGGAGCAAGACCAAGGTCAGGAAAGCTTCCCGTCTGCAGGTCAGGTACTAGCCAGCTCACATATCTGAGGGGCTGACGATGCCCGAATCAGCAGAAGAGGAAGGGCCCTGGCTGCAGAGACGAATAAATCCAAAGGCGGTAGGCCAGAGGGCAGGCTGCTGATTCCGCTTCGCATTGGCAGCCTCGGCGGGCCATTTGGCTCCAGTCCAAAGAGCCAGAGATGGCGGAAGCAGAAGCAGGAGACCGAAAGAAAGCAGGCGTTTCCACCGTGACCGCTTAGGTAGAAGCGGCCTCACCCCTGAGTAAACTTCCTTTCAGTGGATTGCATCCAAGCTGTGACGTCATTAAGGGCGTTGTTTCTGGCTCTAATCTTTCTACAACGGATTGGCTGCTCGGAGCAGATACCACCGTGGAGATGATCCTGTTTGGTGACAGCCTAGGGGACTACTAGGTTTTGACTGTCAAACTACTCATAATCCTGGCCTAGACATGTTTACATAAAACCTAACTATCACATGCAATGGAATACAATTATTTGGCCTGGTTCTTCTACTCATCGTCTGTGTAACTCCCAGCAAGTGACTGGATGGGAGCAAATAAAGTATAGAGGACTCTAAGGAGGAGATTATCCGTTTTGCCATACCACTGGGTCAAAACGGGAGGCAGTTTAGATGCTGGAACAGAGGGTACTAGATGGGAATCCCATCAAGAAAGAGGAGCCACCAGCGGAGAACATGCAAGATTCCTGCCTGAAGTGTCAGAGGCACAGAGGCTGCTCCACGGAGACCCTGAGACAGAGCAGAGTAGCAGCACCTAGACTGTGAGGCCGAGCGGAGGCAGGTTTCCTGGCCCACAGACTGAGGCAGAGGCTAAAGGACCACCTGGCTGAAAGGCCAGGGACCTGAGAAAGACAGTAATGCTGGCAGCAGCATTACTGAGATTGCTGAGGAGATGTGCTATGGACCAAAGAACTGTATCCTTTACATGTTGTAACCTGTGAGCTTCCCAGATAAAGCTCATGTTTGTGATTAGTCTGTGGGTTCTGTCTAGCCATTGCAACAAAGTACAGAACCCAGTAAAAAGGGCGAGGGCCAAGGGATGGTTATTGGTGTCACAGCAGGGTAAAAGGAGTTGGCAGATGGCCTCTGTATTGTGGCGCTTGGCCTTGGGCTGGTTTGGAGCTGGGTTCACCTCCGCCTTGTGAAGCTAGCGGAAGTCAGTAGTCCATTTTCTCACCATGCTATAATTGATTCCTTGTAAAGAAAAGGAAGTTACAATGAACAGATAAAGCAAGGAATTTCCAGGGGCAAACAAAATTCCACTTGTTGATGCTAGCAGTGCCAATGGAGTCTGGGCTGGTTAGACGGTTTACGGTTCTCCTTGGCACAGCCACTTTATACCACGGACTTGGCTACATTTCTGAGCCCCTGGAAAGGGATATTGGAGCATTCTATGAATTGAGTTTAGGATAGTTCTTATCGGAATGAGCCAGCGAGAAGCCTTGATTAACTTTGTTTCATGGGGAAAGTAGAAGGAAAGAAATTCAGTGCACAGCAGAAATCATCAGGCAATCACCTGGTAGATATTTTTAAGAACAAATGGAAAAACATCCACGTCTTAGTGTTGCCATATCAGAAATGCCACACATGGGTGGTTTCAATAAATAGAACCTTTTCCCCCTCGGAGGTTAGACTTTGGAAATCATGTCGTAAGCTCCAGGTGAAAGCTTTCGCTCCCCATCTGCTCTGGACGAAAGGGCCTTATTTCTCTTCAGCTTCTCTTCTTTGGAAGTCTACACTTGAGTCGATCCTTCCCAATTGTCTTTGCTTGTTTCTGTGTCTAAGTCCCTCCTTTTGCATCTCAGAAGTAATTATACACTACACTGACGTAGCCTCATTACCAGAGTAAAGAATACCCGATTTTCAGATGGGTTGACAGCCACAAGTACAGAGGGTAGAATTTAAATAAAGTTTAAATAGCAACAATGAAATAACATTGGAACTAGTGGTACATAGTTCAAATTCAGCACAATCCCTTTTCCAAGGGAAGTTTCAGAGAACATGAACTGAAGGTCGAAATGCTGGTACCTAGATCCCTCCCCAGCAAAGCATCATTAAACAAATTTACCAGAGATCTGCTTACCAAGGATGGCAAGGAACCTGAATCTCTGATGCATATATTCCAGAGGAGGAACGAATGGGAACTCCACCTTTTACAAGTTTTGCTAGACACTTAAATTCTTCCTGGAACACATTAGAACTAGTTGCAGAACAGCTTTTAGTTGCATTCTTTTAGTCTTGAAAGTTGCTATCTCCAAATCTAGCCTGCTGTGTCTTAGGAGGTACCCTTAGAACTGCCCCCACCCCCATGTCACTTTAGATCATTCTCATGAAGCTTCTCTCTTAGCACTTGTAATGACACCCTAGAAAATAATTTTAACAAGGATGTCAGGACATACATGTAGGTGGTTGAACCAGCGTGTTAGTCAATGAACTAAGGGCTTACGATGCTCTCTTCTCTCAGCTCCCACACACAAACATGCGGACAGTCTTTATGTACTAAGCTTTTCGCTAATTCAGGACTTAGCAGGTCAAAGGAAACTTCAAACTCCCTGCTGTCAAGACAATGTCGACTCTCAGTGACCTGTATCAGATCAAACACAAAGTCTGAAACGTGATAGTTCAGTTCAGGTGTCAATTAGTCTCATAAAAAATATTGATTTTTCTATTTTGGATTCTTAACCTGAACTTAATTTTGATCAAACAAAAGCTAGTACAGTATCTTCTCTCCTTTCTCATCATATATTTGTATTAGGTTAATAGTATTTTTGTTATTAGGTTGATAGTATTTTTCAGGCCATTTAATCTTTATATGGAAAATATGGGCTGATACTATCGCCCAGTTTTACGGAAAAGAGAAATGGAACTCAGAAAGATTAAGGATTTTCCATGAGAGCATATAATCATAAATATGAAAGGCAGACTCTACATGCAGGTTAAGTTTTCACAAAGCCTATAATCCTTGGACTACTGTACCTACTCCTTATGTATCAACATGGTTAGGTTCGAAAGACATAATTTCATCATGTGAAATTACCCTTTGGCAAGTGTCAGGAGACTGAACCCTAATTGTGGTACCAATGTCTCTAACGCTGTCACTCACCATCGATCAAGCAGCTCTAGTGGGCCTTGGTGTGTGCCTGGTGCAATGGGCTCCCTGCCCCACAAACCTGGACATGCTGGGTGAAGGTGATGGGGGCTGGGTGTGGCTGACCATGGACAGCTTCATGAAGCCCTTTTGTCGCTCCTTTCTTCCTGTCTCCCCACACAGACATCCTCAGTACTTTGGGGCACAAACCCAGCCTTTTCCTGCTGACCTGGTGAATGAGTGGGAGAAGGTGTCTCATGGCCAACCCACAGCCATCCCTGCTGCGATGTAGTTATCTCTGATGCCGCTGATATATCATTTGTAGTGGCCCCTGGAGAGGAAGACCCAGGCCTCCCCACAGCTTCACTTGGGGCCTTTTCCATTTGAGGCACCTTCTGAGAATCGTTCCAAAGTTGTCAGACATATAAAATGTCAGATAATTAGGTGGTAGATAAGAAATAAGCACATGGATGCACTGCATACTTCTTATATACTTCATCACATTATTTTGTAGTACTTATTTATCTACTTTCCTTATAAGACTTTGGTCTCTTTAAAGGCAGAGAGCGTAATCTACTCATCTTTATATGTTAATTATATCTAGTCCAATGCCCTGTATCCTTGTATAATAAAATAAGGAATACATGACTACATGGATTTAAAAAAAACCCAACATAATCTCTTTATTTAAACCTAAGCCAGACTCTCTCTATATATTTATAATATATTATAAAATATGCATTACACTATGTACAATACACTTATATAAACCTTTGAAAATACGTGACTTTTAAAGAGACACCTGCTCAAATAAAATATGCAGAGTTAACTTTACAGATAATCTGGGGACTTTTACTCTATGCAATTACAGGGTGCTTAGAATCTGTTGTTTTCTGTCTTGAGGCAAACCAGGTGATTCATCCCTTGGGGTGGGGGCAGATTCTTAGAAAAATGATCTGAGAGGATGCTCGGGTCCAAGAGCGGATGTAGAAGTTGGACCACGGCTCACACCAGAACTGGGAACGGCTCCAGAGGAAAGAGAGCTCCCAAAGAAAAGAATGTATTTCGAGCTCCTCAGAATTCCATTCCATTGTATAAGCAGTATTTGGAGAAAGGACAAAAGAGAGAAAGGGAAATAGTAAAACCGTGTTGTTCTAAATTGCTTCTTGTTAGATAATCTTAATAGAATGGAAGCGGAACTGGATGTGGGATCAGAGAGCCTATAGTTCAAACAGTAAGCTCTGATATTTAGGAGTTCTAAGTCAATCACATATATTTGAGTGTCCATTTTCATCTGTGAATATGATCAGTAATACAAAGATTTTTAAAATGTAATAAATATTAATGGGATATCATGAAAATGTCTAGTGGTGTGAACCACATATTAAATGTGTAGAATGTGTCTATTTAGATGACTGAAAAAAATTAAACTCTAAATATTTTCCAGGAAACATTGTGATGGGAACTGTTGGTCAGACCAATTCATTGAAAACGCAAAGGACTGCGCCTTCCAGTCTCCACTTGGAACCTTGGTGAAAACGAATTTGAAACAAATGTTGGCCAGAAATATATTTTTTAAGCAAGTCCTTTCCCTCAGCGAGTGTGGGAGGAGCTCTTTAAGTCCCCTCGTGTCTCATTCATGCGGCACAGATCTCCTGGGTGGTGCCATTTGCTGTGTCCCTTGCTCCACAGAAAGGGCCGTGGTGACCAAACAGGTTACACGTTGGGCTGCTAACTACAAGGTCAGTCATTCAAACCCTCTGGAATGAGGCTTTCGACGCTACGAATGAGTGAGTCTTGGAAACCTACAGGGGCAGTTGTACCCTGCTCTATAGGATGGCGGTCAGTAGGAATCAACTTGGTGCTAGTGAGTTTATGCTAGGTATAAAATTCCTGAGTCTATGAGGTGCAAACCACTATATGCTCGACTACTAGTGGACAGATCTGTAGTTTGAATCCACTCCAAGGAGCCTGGGAAGACAGGTCTAGGTACCTGCTTCTGAAAAGTCACAGCTTTGAAAACCGTTTGGAGTAGTTCTACTGTGCACCACACGGAGTCACCATGATTCTGAATCCACTCCAGCGCAACATCACCCTCCATGAATTATGTTTTCGAGTTATTTCAACTTCTGTTTATAAATTTCTTTCCCCCACTTTTAATCTTCTGGTCAGTCTTCCAGCTCACAGAGATGAATAAAGAGCGCTGATAGACCAGGACTAGATGGGTTTTGAAGAAGAGAGACCTGCTGGCAACGACAGAACGTGAAAGAGGAAGGAGAGCAGGGCTCCAACATATTTGTAGTGAAAAGGAGCTGCTGTGTGTTTTCCCTCTAAACTAAATCCGGGACTTCAGTTACTTGAAAGAAATGGAACCAGAGGCTAATTGCTTTGCTAAAGACAATATGCAGATTTGGGAAGCTGTGAGATGTTATCAGATCATACAATCCACTCTCACCCATTTCCTCATAGAAGAACCACACTATTCCCAGGATAATCCAGGTGATCCCGCAATTTCTGCAAGTGGAGCTATGACCAAAACGGACAAAATGCCAACATTGTCCAACTCTTTGTTCATTGTCATGGAAACTTTTTATAATTTATCATTTAATAAATGTATGTGTGTCTTCAAACAAATGAACACTGATAAGACATTTCTGTGATAGTTACACAATTTCATGTCAACTTGATAAAAGAATGAAGGGGCGGAGTCTAGCCTGTCAATCAGATCACAGCCTGATAATCCCTCCTTGTGGGTGTGGCCTTCTCCTGAGGATTCTGGGAATTTTCTCTCTTTCTCCCAGGAGGCAGGACACACACTCTCTTTGCTGTACATCCTTGATGACAAGACACATAGAGCCACGCTGATGGCACCCAGAGCCCTGGAAATGCATCCACCTCCACTGGATCCACAGGACTTTCCACCCACTGGCCTGTGATCTTCCCGCATTCGGCATCACTGTGTGAGTCTGAAGAGGAATTCATGAGCTAATATTGAACTTGTGGACTTGATCTGGACTGGACTGGGATATTTTATTGAAGCATAATTGCTTCTTGATACAAAGTTCTCACTTACACATATATGAGGGTCAATGAATTTGTTTCTCTAGTCAACCCAGTCTAACACAATTTCTGAGCCAGGAGCACAAAGATCATAAAGATATTGATGATAAAAGACAAGAATAATGATAACTGAAAAAAAAAAAGAGGTATTTCACTTAACCTCAGAATCAATTATGCGGGAGTTGTCAGAAGGGGACCCTGTCATAAGTCAGAGACTCCCAATAGAGTTGTTTAATAGTAAGTAGTTTTTCTTTTGAAAATATCCATCCTGTCACAACATCATGTTTTAAATTGGTTCCATATTTACTATCTGCCCTTATAAACTTAAAATTCTTTTTTAATGACATCTTTATTTTAATACTTATTTGAAGTGCATTTTTCAGAATCACAGATGTTCTGCTTTTGAAGATCTTTTATAATGAGAATTTTTCCATTGTTGCTTTCTGCTCAGTGAATTTTCAGGTTAGAAAAATTGAGGGTCATAGCATTTCTCTTTTAAATCTCTGTTTTCTTGTATAGAGGTGTATACAAGAGATATTCAGGAAGTTCATGATAAAGCTCCATAATTTTTCATTAAATTTTCCCACAAACATTTTGAAGTCACCTCAGTTATTTAAGTACTTATGCTTGCATATATATGCATATATGCATATATATATTATATATATAATAAGTTAAATTTATTGCTACAAAAGCATAGAAACTTTCATTTAAAAATATAAAAATGAAAAGCTATTGTTTCTTGACATACTTTCATCTAGTCTTCTTATATTTCTTAAAGTGGCATTTTTATCCTTGCAGAATTCTACACTCTGATTTGCATCACTTCAAAATAGTAGGGTTTGTTTTTAAAACAGTTTCATTGGCACCTAATGCATATATGATGCAATTCAATGTTTCAGTGATATCAAGAAGCATTGTAAAATCCTTATCACAATCAATTTTAGAACATTTTATTTTTTTTTGTATTTATTGTTGTTGGCTCCCCATTTTCCCACAACCTCCCCTGCTATCCCCTTATGAAATACTTAATCCAGTTACTGTCTTTATAGATTTACCTATCTTGAATTTTGTATACAGAAAAATACACAAAAACTAGCATCAACAACAAACTGACAATAAATTAAAACAGAGAAAAACCTCAGTAGAAAAGAAGTAGGAAGGATTAAAAACAAGAAAACATTTTAACTGGATCAAAGGGGTGATCAAATAAGGTGTTAAAGTCCATCCTAACTCCATCTGCTATCATCCATTTTCCAACGCACTTGGCATAATGACAACTTTATGCACATCCCTGGTCTAAAGTCAGAGGGGATTCGTTTGAGGCTTAATCTACATGTGTTTCTCCTTCCTTCTTATTTTTTTTTAACTGAAGCAACTTTTAAATAAGTCAAAAGGGAGGTCAAATAAGACCCTACATTTTAACCTAACTGTATCTGCCGTAATCAACTTTGCCATGCTGTCGGATAACAAGGCTATTCACAGTTCCTGACTGTGGTCAGAGGGCATTCCCTGAACCTTTCGTTCAGGGGTGGACCCTGCAAATGGATTTTAGGCTTCCACTGTCATTCCTAGCCTCCGGCTAACCAGGGAAAATGATAGTTTTGACATCTTTGAGGGTCTCTAACCGCATTCTCTTTAAATGTTCTTTGCTTTTGGGAGACAAACAGAAATCTGAATGGACTAGCTCAAGGCTGTACTGTGGGTAGAGTAAGGTTTACAAATGAAACCTTGAGGAATGCATTTTTGATGGAAAATATATAAGAGCAGGCTTCACAACCTCGGAGTTTACCTCTTGTCTTTCAGTCACCCACCAAGCACAGGCACATGTTAAATATGTTCATGTATAAACTGGAATCCCACTAAAGTACTTTTTAAATTACCTTCGGATGCAAGGGGGCTTTAAGTGTGTGGGAAAATGCAGTTGAAAGATGATGAACATTTTCCATAAACTTTTTGAAGCATATGTATATATGCTTCTGTTGTTCATTTCAGCATATGAACAGCATATGCTGATGTTCCTGAAGCAATACCTGAAATACACATCATTTATTTAACTTAAAAAGAAATTCAGCCTAGAAACAAATTTGTTTGTGATTATTCTTGAAACGTATCAACTTCTTTAACCTATGTCTTTATGTCCTTTGCTATATTTGCTGCAATATTGCCATATATATATCCCTGCAAACTATATTACTTTTTACTCTCTGGCAAAAAAAATACACCCACAAGATTATTTTTCACTCTCTGATCAGCTCATAAATTTGTGACTTCTCTCTCTGTCAAATACAATTGGCTAGCTGAGACTCATCTCCCAGCTTCTGATTAGTCAGGTACTCCCTCTGTCTTCATTCAGAAGCCCAGGTTGAATGAGCCTCAGTATCTGAAGCAAGCGTTTCTAGTGGCAGACATCAGATGCTGAAGGGTGTCGATAGAATCATGAGATGCCCTTTCACATTGGCTGGCAATGACATCCTGTCATTTCCACCCCCATTGCATTAATCAGAGCAAGTCGCATGGTCACTGAAGTCCACGAGGTGAGGAAGAATCCCAGCATACGTTGACATGTTGGGGAAGGACTGAAGGCTGATGTTACCATTTGCCACATCATAGCTTGACTAGGTCTTCACATTGAAGTCTTCTTTTATTTCAGCGAATATCTTCTTATATATTTAGAATTTGTTGTATGATCTCCCTCAGATATCAGATTATAACTTGTTAGAGCTGCACTAGCTGATTTTGTATCTTCTTCCTTATCCCTGGTTATGTCTCACTCATTGATCTTTTCTTTCCTTAAGCTGTCACATGCAAGACTTAAGCCCATACAAACTATCATGATTAAACAGACAGAATTAAAGCTGTCATACAGACTAAGTAGAAAGCTAATTCTTCATTATTCTCAGATGATATGGCATCAACTTAAAAACTCCAGAAATCAACTGAAAACGAGTCTATAAAGCATTGACAATTACAAATAGCACAGCTAAATCATTCACAAATCAATAACTTTCATATATATCAATAATACTTATATAGTAAGTATGAAAAAAATCCCAGTCACCATAACATTAAAATGTATTATTAAATATGACATAACTTGGTATTATCTCAAATATAATATTTTTCACCTATCTAAACAACTTTAAAAAACTCTTCAGATAGATGTAAAACATGATATGCATACATTGTGATTAATAGAAGATCTCAATATTGTAAAGGTGTTTGTTATCTTTAAATCAATCTACACTTTCAGATTATGACAATAACAGATTTAACGAGACAAGAAAAAGCTTTTAAAACTCTTCTGCAAGAATAACCCAATTAAAGTGCCTATTATAAATCTGGAAAAGTAACAATAAGGAAGAGAAACTTGCCCCACCAAATATTTAAGCTTTATATAATGCCATTACCATGAAAAGACCTTAGTATTCAATAAATCTATAGATGTATATGACAGGATTCAGTGTGACAGAAAGGTGGTACCATTAAAACAATGAAAAAATCATGTGCTAGTCAGTAGATGCCTTTGAGACAACTAGCTAGCCTTACAAGAGTGAGAGAAACAGATATTTGTGCTTAATTCACTTGTAACATGTAGAATTAATTGCAAAATTTAAAAGTGTTTTTGTTATACTGTTTAGATATTAGAAAAATATTGGTGGATTTTTTATAATCAAAGCATGAAAGACACTTCTAAAATACACAAAATTCAGAAAGCATAAAAACATGGTTAGTAGCTTTGAATGAGCTAAAAATTTAAACACTGAATACCAGGCTATTTTAGTCAAATTGATGTTTTCCAATTTTAAGTCCCATTTGTTCTCAGACATCTTTCTTTCAGTTTAGTTGATAAATCATAAATCAGTCATATAATTTAATTAAGTACCCTTTAAACCAACAGTGAAACATAGAAATCTTGTTGATTTCATGCTTTGAAAAGGCAGTGAAACTGTGAACGACAGTGGATTTTTCTTTAGTCTGTTCACAGCTCGCCTGATGCGGGCTTTGAAGTCCTCCACAGCGCTGAGCAGGCTGAAGCACGGCGAGATGACGAGGCTGGCTCAGGACAGAGCAGCGTCGCCCTCGGCTGCACTCGGCCTTGCTCCGCGCTGGACCTGACGCCAGACACCAGAAACCACGCTACTGAATGTAAACATTAGAGAGGAAAAAACCAGAACTGTATTTTCGTCCACAATAAAGGAACTCAGGAATGCTTATAAGTGAATTGGAAGGAAAGAAGGAAGGGGGGGTGGGGGTGGGAGGAAAGGAGGACAGAAGGGGAGGAAGGCAAAAAGCAGGAGAAGAAGACAGAAAAGCAAGGAGGGAGGGAGGGGGAACCTACAGAAAGCCAGCCAGCCAAGCAGCTGTTGAGCTAGAGCCAAAATCTGATCTGCTGAAAGTTTAATGTGTGATGGCTTAAACTTCGAGAAAAACATCAGAATGTTTGGTATTTCGATTTATTTCAAACATGACACATTATTAGAATGAGTGGATTTGACTGGAATAGCCTACGGCTCAGGGTGTTTGAAATTTGAATACTAAAGCGCTTTAAAAAGTTAGAAAATCAAAGGAAAAGAAAATGGAATTCTTCCACAAACCTTTTTAAGCCCTGTCATCTACTCACATCTATTAAATATATATATATTTCATTTCTGGGGTTTATGTAGTTTAGAAATATCTACCATACCTTGATTATAACAATACATGCCAATATTTTTCTCTCATACTTGGCACTATATTGAAAAAAAATCATAGTGTTTATTGGCCTAATTAACCTGTCAAATATTTAAACAGAGAATACACATTTCAATAGAGACATCCTGATTGGAGACACATTTTATATGCTCATGAGATGAAACACGTCTGAATTACAAATCCTTAGCTTCCAAAACAATAGCACACACAGAGGGCATGAGACCCCAGGAAACAAAGAGCTCAAAGAAAACTATCACCAGCAACAGCCTGGCTGGAAAGCAAGATTGCCTTGATTGTAGCAAATCCAAGATTTCTATTATGACTGCTCACAAAAATCATCATAGAATATTTCTAAATTACCTAAAGAAAAACTTTTATATGATTTACATATCTCTCTCCATTAATTATAGAGCAGCATCCAGCCTATGTCTGATGAACCCGAAGAGAAGATGTAACGGCTGTGTTTGCTTTTTGACCCGGTCCTGCAGGCTGGAATATGTAACCAATCTACTAGAAAAGGAAGCACTTATGCTTTTGAAAAACAATAGAAGACATGAATAATATTTCTTAGAGAATCTTTTAAAGTTAGCACCTTTGTTGATATTTTTCACAATGCAGCATTAGCATAGGATACATTTTCCAGGACATCTATTACTATAGCTGTGGTCCAAGGGTGACTCGACTTGAGAAAACCCTGAACTGCGAGACAAAATGAAGAACATAATTCAACTGGCCTCAAACCAAAGGGATTATTTATGTTCTGTCTTCACCTCTCAAATATAAATTCCCAAGGTGAAGGCTTTATGAGTCTTCTGCATCGAGTGCCTCGAATAGTACTTGGTCATTGTAGGTGCACACCACGTATTTGTTCAGTAAATGAGTAAAGATATTAACATATTAATCTCAGAAGTCCTTCCAGCATCATTGTTCCATGAGACAATTATTGTGTATTAGGACAAAGGCATAAACTTTGTGATTGGAGTAGGAATTCCGACTGTGCAGCTTTGTTGTAGCGTTGAGATTGTTTTATTGAATGGAATTCTGCTTTCTCCTCTATAAATTAAGAACTAGATATTTTAAACTTGAGGATCAGGTTAATTGAGATGTTATAGTTCTCAGGTGCCACTAAGTTTGTTTAGACTCAGAGGGGTCCTAAATACAACGGACCAAAACACTGCTCAGGCTGCACCACCATCAATATTGTTCTTCTTTATTTAATCATTTTATTGAGGGCTTCTACAACTCTTCTCACAATCCATACATCCATCCATTGTGTCAAGCACATTTGTACATTCGTTGCCCTCATCATTCTCAAAACATTTGCTCTCCAATTAAGCCCTTCGTATCAGCTCCTCATTTTGTCCCCTCCCTCCCCGCTCTCCCCTCCCTCATGAACCCTTGATAATTTATAAATAATTATTTTGTCATGTCTTACACTGTCCGACGTCTCCTTCCCACCACCCACTTTTCTGTTGTCTGTCCTCCGGCATGGAGGGTGTTGGTTATATGTAGATCCTTAAAATAGGTTCCCCCTTTCTACCCCACTCTCCCTCCACCCTCTGGCATCGCCACTCTCACCACTGGTCCTGAAGGGATCATCTGTCCTAGATTCCCTGTTTCTGGTTCCTATCTGTACCTGTGTACATCCTCTGGTCTAGCCAGATTTGGAAGGTAGAATTGGGATCATGATAGTGGGGGTGGCGCTTGGGGAGGAAGCATTTAAGAACTAGAGGAAAGTCGTATGTTTCACTGTTGCTACACTGCACCCTGACTGGCTTGTCTCCTCCCCGGGACTCTTCTGAAAGGGGAAATCCAGTTGCCTACAGAGGGGCTTTGGGTCTCCACCCTGCACTCCCCTCATTTTCAATGATAAGACTTTTTTGTTCTTTGATGCCTGATACCTGATCCTTTCAACACCGCGTGGTGACACAGGCTGGTATGCTTCTTCCATGTGGGCTTTTTGCTTCTGATATTGTTCTTATGTTTGAGCCCATTGACTATGCCAATCCGTCTCCTTGAGGGTTGCCTCTTTTTCATTGATGTGTCCTTTATGAAGCGGGATGGCCACCAGTCTCTTTGATAACCTGTCCAAAGTACACGAGCCAACGTCTCAGCATCCTCACTTCTAAGGGCGTTCTGGCTGCATCTTTCCCAAGACACATTTGCTATTCTTATGACAGTCGGTGGCACTTTCAATATTCTTCATCCATCCCATAGTCCAATGCACCCCTTCTTCTTCCATCTTCCCTGTTCACTGTTCACCCTTTACAGGCATACAGGGTGACAGAAAATACCACTGATGGGGTCAGGTTCATATCTGTCCTCCAAGTGACATCCTTGCTCTTTAGCACTTCAAAGAGGTCTCGTGCAACAGATGTGCCCAGTGCAATACAGTCCTCCATTTCTTGACTTCAGCTACCTGAGATGATATATATATATATATACATATATATATGTAAATATATATATAATTACCCAGTACATAGGCAGCTCTCAAAATATGGTTGATGGCAGTGTACAGATGCAAACTTTATTGAAGGTCTTGGTATCAACTCGATGGCAGTGAGTTTGGTTTTTGGTAAAAAGCGCAAACATTGGTGGAGCTGTGAGATCAATTTTGGGCTGCCAAGTATAGAATTACCAGTTCAAACCCACTCCTTGGGAAGACATATGAGGCGACTTGTTCCCATAAAGCTTGCTAGTCTCAGCAATTCCATTTAAGGTTGATACGAATCCGAGTCTGCCTGACGCAGTGGATTGAGTTTGGTTGGTCTTGGTGAATGTGGTTCTATTTCAGTCTCCAGAGAGCACGTCCATGCTCAAATATGGCCAGGCTCTCTCAGAGTGCAAATTGCTGAGCTCAGAAATGGTTCTTCAGGGGGTCACAGTGCAGAAGCACGGGTTTGGCGAGCCTAACAAAGGGGCCATTATTCTCATCTACAGACAATGCCAAGAAGGTGCTGGGTGGTCTGGAATACAGGAGACAGATAATGTAATGACTCTCCATTTATCAAAAAGTTGAGCATGCACACCAGCTGCCCGCCAGCTGGAAAATGAAGCTCCCCTGCATTTGAGGATAATTTCTTTCTGCCGGGGAGGCGCCGAGTTTCCTTCACCTTGAGGGAGAAGCAGAATTCCGCCAGTCTTGGAGAACATTGTGCTGACCTAGCAATGGTCCCTCACTGAAGCAAAACAGAGCAAGCAAAGACCGTTACCCTGCATATTGGGAAACAAAGAGCTGGCTCTCTAGATGTGCCTGACTTTTATTTTATTGAGCCATCAGAGCCTCATCTGAGTATATTGTTCCTTTTCCCTTGACCATTAGGAAGTTCGACAATGAAATGTTTGTCCTCAGCTTACCATAGTTTGCAAACATAGGTGACATATTTCCAAAAGGAGTAAAACAGCCTTCACTATTTCTCACTCCAAATCTTAATATAGTCTGTGACCAACTATTATTTAACTCTATCTTTTGGCTTTGAACATGTTTCTAGAGCAAAATTTCACCTCCTTTGCTGAATGATTCATGAGGATATAGCAAAAATTTTTACATTAAGAGTCACATATGTTGAATGCTTGCTAAATCTCAATCAATGCTAACCGTTTTATGGGAAGTCAATCTCATATAATCTTCATGACAACTTGTTAAGTGGGTTCTGTTCTTTTATATAGGGATCCCCAGTGATGCTGGTGGGTAAGTGACAGTGTTTGTGGGAAAAAATGAGGCTGTGTGCTCTCATGAAGTGTCATCATTTCAGAAACCATATACCTAGTCACTATGAGTCAGAATGAATTGGATGACAGTGGGTTTGATCTTAAAACTTTTGATTTACATACACACACACACATCCGGATTGGAGCCCTGGTAGAGTAGTGGTTTACACACTAGGCTGCTAATCACAAGGTCAGCAGTTCAAAACCACCAGTCACTCCTCAGGAGAAAGACTAGGCTTTTTAAAGAGTTACAGTCTCAGAACCACACAGGGGAAGCTCTACTCTGTCCCGTAAGGTCACTACGAGTTAGCAGTGACTTGATGGCAGTGTGTCTGGCTTGAATTTGGCATATATGTCCAGATGATGATTCCTGATCATGATGAATTAGTTTGCTGAATTCATAGTTATAAATGGATTGATCCAAGGTTTCCATCAGGGTCTGTTGGAAAACAGAGTCAAAGTTCTACATTATTAGAATAGATTTCGGCTTTTTTTGTCTAAATATATTTCCAGAATACAAACCCAGAATCTCAGTACATGATTAGATCTTCGATAAATGCACATACAGTTCACCAGCTTTTGGGGACTAGCTAATGCTGGTCTGTTGATGTAAAAGTAAACTTTTAACTTCTTCACTGGAAAACCCAAAGCAGTTTAGGAACTGGGCGTTGTATTCCCAAGAGCAGAGTAAAAACTACAATAGAACATGAAGAAGCAATGTCATGGAACTAATGAAAGCTTTTGGCATGCTTTTATTGCAAGGAGGAAATTATTCATGAGAAAGAAATGAGGAGGTGGAAGAGGCAAAATTCCACTCTTGGCAAGCAATAGGAATGAAAATGACTGACTCGGGTGGGTAAGTGCAAAATATCCTTGGTTCCAATTACAGCAGGGAACTATGGACAGCAAGTTTTAGTTCATGCTAACTATGTTTATATTCAAATTCCTTTTCCAAGAATAGGCTCATAATATTTTATTTTATTCATTAATCTAGGAAGAAGAAGAAAGACTCCCACAGCCTAACATGGAAATAACCATCGCAGTCAAGAGAAATTCAATCTCCAGGAAAGGAATCTTCTGTTGTAGGTACATTTTGCATAAAAATTGCTTTAATCTGACTGCTATTTTTTGCCATGGCACAGCATGGTTTTGTATACACTCATAATCAGCCATTGAAACGGAATTATTTCCAATGTATCTCTTAGGAATTTCTCTGACCACTCATCTCACAATAATGATGGCCTCCTGGGTATCTGAATTTTCTTTGTGTCTCTAAGGCTGGTATCTTCAAAGACTCTGAGTATGCCTCATCTTTGCACCATGCTCATTCTTTGATTTGATCAATGTTACCTCCAAATAACCCTGGTGTTAATGAGAGAAAACAAGTTAATTTAAGTTACTTTATCCCCTTAGACCTCGTTTCAACAGCAAAACCTCAGTATAATAAAATCAATGATGCTTGCCACCTCCTCAAACAAGCTACCTTGAGACGGAAAGGGTTTCTCACCAATCTTGAAAGAGTTTTGGGGGGGGGGGATTATTTACTTGAGAAATATTTTAAGTGAAATTGATATGAGGGTCATTAAGTTAAGGAAAAAGTAGTTTATAAAAAATGGCAGAACTTCACCAAGCTATCTAAGAGAAATGGGATTATGTTTTGAGTTAGACTTCCTAGTCTGAACTAGAGCTCTATGTTTGAGTGAGAGCTATATCTTGCTGTTTGTAAGTGCCGTTGAGTAGGTTCTCATCCCTACAGACCCTCAGCACAACAGAAGGAAACCCTGCCTAGTCTGGTGCCGCTCTCCCAACAGCTCCTATGCTTGACCCCCCTGTTGCAGCCATTGTGTAAACCCCTCTCGTTAAGGGCCTTCCTCTCTTTCACTGCCCCTCTACGTTATCAAGCATGGCGTCTTTTTCCTGGGATTGGTCTCTCTTGACAACATACTTAAAGGATGTGGCTGTACTTCTTCAAAGACAGATTGGTTTACCCTTTCAGAACCCCAAGATCCTTTCAATACAGCACATTTTAGATTAATTAACCTGGCAGAAACAATGAAGTGAGGGGAGGTACAGAGAAAAGGCCACGAGAAGAGCAGGAAGGAGAACATTCCAGAGGAACATGCCGGTGCCCAATTTCCTAAGTAATGAGGGGGGAAATACATAGCTCTGAATCTTAAAATGCATCCAATAACAGTGATTGGATGTATAATGTAATGGCTAATTTACTGTGTCAACTCAGGTAGGATTTAGTTCTAAGACACTTGGTCAGACACTGGCTGAGTTGCCATGGAGTGGCATGGGATTAATTTCATTGGACTTGGAGAGAGCAAGCTACCTGTGTCATAGAAAGTGCTATGCCATATGCTATGCCATAACCTTTCAAAATATGCAGATAGTCCCTGACTTGTGATTGGGTTCCATTCTGATAGCTCCATTGTAAGTCGGATCTGATGGAATTGAAGAACTCATTTATTTTTTCTTTAGTTTTTATTGCTATTGCCCTTTTATTATCGGCATCTTCATAAATCAGATTTGTCTTTGGGAGATGGAAGCATTACATACAAATGTACAGATATATTTTGATACACATACATTCACAAAAAGGTAAATATAAAGGTGATACACATTTGCGCTGACAAAGAGCAAGAGTTGGATAGCATGGGCATTTTGCCAACTGAGACGATAATTTGATTCATCTCAGTTTATGGATCATCCGGAGCATCCTGGGATGAGGATGATGGTCCTCATTAGAAAACTAGTGAAAGTTGTCCGTATAGTCCTTGCCTTTTTCTCCATATATTCTGTGGTATATCTCAGGATCCCAAATCTGCATATTGCCTTTAGCAAAACAATCAGTATTTGTACTTATTTTTCCAAGGACCCGAAGACCCCAGCTTAATTTAGAAAGAACTTCAGCTAATCTTTTCACTGTAAATATTTATAATATTCTCTCCATCCTCTTCCTCATTATCTTTCTTCTCTAGGATTTCTTTCCTCTTCAAAGTCCATTAAGTTCTGATCTGTCAATTCCCTCTCTGCGTGTCGTATGTTGGTGATGTCAAGATCTACATTCAGTATTCTTGTCACATGGATAATGTCCTACTGTCTCTTTTATCATATTAACCTGATCAAATGATGGGAGCATGTGCATATGACTCAGCATTTTTTTTCTTTATTCATTGCATGCATTTCCTATAACTATACACAGAGGAGGCCTGGAGTCCTGATGGTGCAGTGGGTAAGCGTTGGCCTGCTAACTGCAAGGTCAGCAGTTAGGAAATGCCAGCCATTCCTCAGAAGAAAGATGGGCTCTCTACTGCCCAGACTCAGAGCAGCAGTTCTCCTACAAGGTTGCTGTGAGTTGGCATGGACTTCACAGCAGTGATTGAGTGAGATACATTGAGGTTTATTGTAATTCTTTTAGAAATAGCAGATTGTTACTGTTCCCGCATCTCTTCTAGCTATTGTCTGAGCTGAGGCTGAGTCTGTAGGCAGTATTCCTTGAAAGTGAACGTTTTACCTAGATCCACCGACGGTGGTACTTACATGTGTTGATTTAGATCAGTTACTTAAGGAAGATGCCCTTGTGCATTATCAAGAAATAGCTGAACCTTGGAAGAAACACTCTTTTCAAGGCAGTAGGTCATACAGTTCTGGGATGAAACAAAAAGGCAGTCTTCAAAAGAGTGTAAACACTATATAGGGATTGAAGTTACTCCTGTAGTAGACTGGCAGTAAATTTTTGCCAATGTTTTTGCAAGCTCATGGGATTTCAGAATGGTAAACAAGAAAAGGTTTTAATTTAAAACCAGCAGTATTTCCTCCAAGCAGCAGCAGCAGCAGCAGAATCTGTCTTTAAATAATTTGAAGCCAGACAGCAAACTTTCCTCTACATGAACATAGTGCCATTCTGGTATCTCCTTCTCAAAGCAGCCTGGTTTCATCCAGAGCTGATTGACTTTTCAAAAGGCTGCGTGTATTTAGTTGACTTTTTGGTAATTCAACAAATTTGGGGGAGTATAAGCAGTCCAGGAGTTACAGTTAAAGAAATACGAACAACTCAGCTTCAAATGAGCAACTGATACTTCTTATGGTACAAATGTTGAGAAAGATCATGCTATAAGGCTGGCAATACACCCTATGAAAGAAGGCAGAGTCTTGATTATCATACGCTGTTAGAGCTGAGCATTGCCCAGCATTCTGTTCATTACCACCCCACCCCTGACGTGCACAAGGCCATGGTCTGCTGTGCAAAAGGGTTGGGAAGAGTAATAGTTTTGAACATCTCTGAATAAAGATCTGAGAAGGAAACCATCATAAAAATTGTAGCAACACTGCATGTAGTACACACTATTACCAAGAAGATGCAAAAAGAACAAACTAGAATACATTGTAAGTTGAAGGCTACCTGTAGTGTGTAATATAATATAAGTAATCACTTTCTATAATTCAATCTAATCTAATTCAATCAGTCAATTAAGATCATTCCAGGATAGTGTGTATTCTAAGTCTAATCACTTCTGAATTACGAATAGACGGGAATATACATATACATACACACATACATAGACATATACATACACACATACAGTTGAAGCAAACACCATGTGAGGATTGTTTACAAACAAAAGAACATTGTTTACAGACAAAAGAATATCAAAAATAGCAAACGGACTCACAGAAGAAGTTTACACATCTGAGATTCTTGTTTGAACTTTTAGTCTCTAGAACTATTAAAAAATAAATTTATGTTTTTTTCAAGTTACCTACTTGTACTATTTATATTACGGTGGAAATTGGAAACTAAGTCACTAATATATATACATATATATATATAAATAGTCAGTATGACATATATATGTCAGTATGTTACCTGCCAACAAGTCTACTCTTATAGTATCTACATATGCATTGAATAAACATATCCAATCACTTTTTAGTTAATATATATCATATCATTCCATAGTTCAATCACATCAAACAGAATTGTACAATTGCTACCGAAATCAGCTTCCAAGCATTCTTTTTTCTTCATAGACCCCTTTACATTATCTCCTCTTCACTCCCCCCCTCATGACTGAAACCCCTGCCCCTGAAATCTTTATTATATATTGCTGTCTCTATATATTCATCGATCCTGTGTATCATATATCGACAAATGGCAAAGCATCACTTTGAGTAGCATCTCACCTTACTTGTGCTCATTTTATGATCTTTTCACTTGCTAGTCTGCCTTACCTGGCCTGCAATAGACCAGTCCAGGATTAGAGTGGAGACCAAGATCACTATAGAGAATATCGTATCAACCGTCCGAATAAAGAAAGTAAGGTCAGAGATCTGTGTCCCAAAAGAATGATTCTGGTCCACCATTGCCTAGAAAGCTATTTCCTGAACTTGATGACTCTATAGCACATGCATAAGAATCCCCTGAGGATTCTGTCCAGATGACAATTCTGATCCAGTAAATCGAAGCTGGACCTGAAATTCTGCAATCCTAAAACGTGGTACGAATTTTAGTAATCCAAGGAGCACACCTTGAGTCGCAAGGCGTCACAGTGTGACAGCATTTTTCTAACCTCTGTATCATTTTCACCAAGTCAGCAAATGTGTAGCTTGACACAATTGTAAAAGAGAAGCATTTGTGGCCCTTGCTTTTGATGACTGCCATTTTAGAAATGAAGCTGTAGCTATATGACGTGAGAAAAGGTTGGACGTAGACTGGACAGATGTGACAAACCTAATGTGTAGTTCCATAAAGATGGCCCATCTGAAGCATCTGTACAAACATGCCTGATACAATTGATGAACGGGTTGTAATAAGAATTGTAAGATCCCCCAATAAAATGATCCCTTAATTACAAAAAAAGGTGGCCATCCAAGAAAAATTAACTAGCTATCGTGGAAGGGAAGATGTTAGATGATGTTCACATTTGCAGTAGTTACTGTCTTACATTGCTGAGATTTATCTCCACCATCAATTTGGTATAACTTAGGAATGACGTATAGCAGTCTTCTTGCAGAAAAAGGTACTTTCTAGCAGTAGCACTGCTGTGCAGATGGTGTAGAACTGAGCAGTGTTTTCTTTTTTTTTTTTACATAGGCTGTCTATCAATCAGAACCACTTCCACAGAACCTAACAGCAGTAGTGGGACAAAGATATATTGCAGGATTCTCCACCTATGTATTGAGACTAAATAAACTGATCTCTACTCTATGGTACCCGTAGGCAATCAGTGATAATCAGGTCTAGGAATTCCACTAGGGTATTTTATCCCCTGCTTACTCGAATTCTTGCCACAGAGGCAAAGAGAACTCACTTTGGTTCAGAACATACTTTCCACAAAAGATGTGACCTGTCTTAAGGTCTGAAGAGTAAGTTGGAGTTAGCTTAAAAGCACAAGGAGTGGGAGAAGCATTGTAAATGGAGAAGAGCATGTGCCCAGGCGATTTCAGGGAACTTTAAGTAACTCAGAGTATAGACTATATAGGGTGGGCAGGCAGGACATGAAACTGAGAAGTCGACAGAGAATATGCCGTGACGAACCATTAACTTTCCTAAGATAGGATGAAAATCCTTTTGGAATATTCTGATGTAAAAGTTTTGTAAGCCTAACACAAATATTTTGTCCCATTTTGCTGCATCCCTGATAAGTTGTCATAAACCCCCAGAAGAGACATAGACTCCCTGCCTATCTCAGAGGGAGACCAAAAAAGATGCTGAACGTAGCAAACAGAGACCATTTAAAAATTTCATCTCTATCCTAGGAAATAATATGGAGATTTTATGTTTCCAGAATATCTCTTTATAAACTATATTTTACATTAAATACTGAGTAGATTTAATTGAATACTCAGTTAAATACTGAGTAGAAACTCAAATGAGTGGAAGTGGAAGTATATGTGGGCGTATAAACAAATCCTTGCTGTTAAGTTGATTCCAATTCATAACTACCCCTGTGGTAGAGCGGGGAACAGCCCCACGGGGTTTCTCGGCTGTAATCTAGAAAAGCGAGTCAGCAAGCATTTTTCTCTCAGTTCCAAATGGTCGATTCTAACTGCCAATCTTTCAGTTAATAGCAAGTGTAAACTGTTTCCGCCACCTAGGGACTGAGGGTATAAGATGAGGGGGATTTACAAAAACTGAGAAAACGGAATTAAAGAATAACAGAAGTTTTCCACAGATGTCTTCTTAGATATTGAGTTTCTATGTGCTATTTTAATTGTTAGATGTTTTTAAGTCCATTTGGACTCCCGGGATCCCCATGTTGAACAGAATGAAATGCAGTCTTATCTTCCACTAACTGGATCATCTTGCTTTGCCTGAGCCAGGGTTGCAGTCACAATGTCAACCCATCTCTTTGAGAATCTTCCTCTTTTCCATGACCCTCAACTTCACCAAATATTACCTCCTCCAGGGTCCCTTCTGATAACAGATTCCAATTACATGAAGCTTCATCACACTTGCTTCAAAGGAGTATTCCGGGTGCACTCTTCCCAAGAGAGATTTCTTTATTCTTTTGGCAGTCCATAGGATATTGAACATTCTTTGCCAATATCACAATGCAAATAATATTTATATATAAAGAATTAATGCATGAAAGTAATGTTCGTGGAAAGGAATCGAATCAGATTTGTCGATACACATTTATATATGTGTGTATAAATTCCATTCCTTAACATATAATTCAATAAAGAATTTTAGGTTAGCGTTCCTGTTGTGATTCATACTTTTGCTGCTCTTTTCCCTTATTATTCTCTGGGCATAATCTGAAATGATCACAACTTGAAGGGCTCTAAAAGTGAATACAGAGTGTGACCTGAGTAGCCAGAATTTCAATCTGAGATGATCAGATGATTCATTGTCTTTCTTAAACAGATATAAGATGATGTTTTGGGATTCGCATTAACCCTTGAGTAACACTTGTCGGAAATCTCTGATATGGGTAAAATGGCTTTTAAAAATGCACATAAAAAGTGACACATCGACAGCTAGGACATCTGCTCTCGTTCTTGAGCGGGCCGCACGATTTCATCATGATGTGTGCTCTGTGGTTTTATCTCAGAACTCCTTTCCCTCAGATCACCAGGCAGTCGGTCTTCTGTCCTGTCACCTTCGAGGAAATGAACACTCGCTGTATGTGTACCTCTTGCAGGGCTACTTTCCAAGAGTGGCACTTATCACTGGACAAATTAAAGAAGTCATTCTTACCTCTTTCAGTCAATGGCTGTTTTACCACGAGACACTGAAAGGGTCTTTATCTGAAAGTTTAAATCATCTCTATAAACTATCTGTCAGCAGGATCAGCTTAAGCTTCCTTTTTGTCCCCCAAAATGGATTTTAAACCAAGAAATTTCCAAATATATTAAATTAAAAAAATAAAACAATTATGAAAGTTACATTGAAGATCACACAGTAAATAAATGAAGCAAAATTAATTGAACAATAAATTATATTCTTCTTTTCATTCTTTAAACTCCTGTAACTGATCTCCATTATGTGTCTGTCCTTGCTATCATTCCACAACTCACATAATCTTTGGCCATTATTGTCCACGGCATCAAATCTGATCTTCCAATCATGTGGGATCTACTCAAAACCATACTTTGGCTCTTGTGGACTTATTTTACTTTTCTTCCGCCTCAACCTCACGTGCACATAACATCGAGGACATGATACGTGAAGACAGCCAACGTCAGCGAACACTCAGGAGAGAAAGAGGAGACCCAAGTGGACGTCAGCAGAGCCTCTGAGCCGTGTTCTTGAGTGTGGAAGAGCCAAAGCCAAGGGAAAGATGGTGCAGCAAAAGGCCTGAACAGAACGTCTCAATGCCTGAGAATGCAAAGCGAAGTAGTAAAATGAAACAGGCAAAACCTGGGCTTAGAAAACCCAAAGGGCAGCTAACACTAAGCATTTCTCAAGCGAAAGAACTGACGCAGTAACTCGAGGGATTCTGTGGGCAAACTATTGAAATGGAAAACGAAAACGAAAATGGAAAGAATACACAGAGCCGCTGGACTCACAATGAAGTGGTCCGTGTTTAACCATTTCAAGAAGTAGCCCATGACCAAGAACCAAACAACACTGATGGGCACTGATGAAACACGAGGCTCCAGGGACTGCTGGGATACCAACTGAAATGTTCGAGCAAGCTCACGGTGCACCGGAAGCACTCACGAGTTTATTCAAGGAAGTGTGATCATTGTTGTACAACACAAAGAGTATAATCAATGACACTGAATTATACATCTAGAAGTTATGGGATTGGAGAATGTTTTATAGTGTATATTTTTGTGATAATTAGAAAAAAAACTGAAATGAGTAACGAAGTACAAGGAATAAGAAAATATTCCAGAATTGAACGTGGTGAAGAATTGTCCAACAATTTTTGATATGATTGAATTATTGATTGTATAACATGTGAAGCATGTGAATGCAGTGCTAATAAAACTGTTAAAAAGTAATTATGTTTGGAAGACTGCTATCTAGCCAATAATGGGGAGAAGTCCATGTCTGTGCCCATTCCTTGGAAAGTGACCTAACAGAGTACAAAAATTATCAAACAATATCGCTAATATTGCAAGCATGTTAAATAAAGATGAAGATAATTTAAAAAAACAGTTGCAGCAGTACATCTTTGGGAAAGTGCCTGAAATGTAAGGCTGATTCGGAAGAGGATGTGGAATGAGGGAGATCATTGGTGATGTCAGCTCTTGGCTGAAAGCAGAGAATGCCAGAAAGGGGTTTACTTTGTTTTATTAACTGTGCAAAAATATTAGACTGTGTGGTCACAACAAACTACGGATAACTTTGTAAAGAATGGGGCTCCCCAGGACACTAAATTACTCTCATGTGGAATCTCTCTACAAGTCAAGAAGCAATTGTTTGGACAGAACACGGGGACACTATGTGGTTTAACATTAAGAATGGTGTTTGTTCTGGTTGTATCCTTTCACCAGACTTAATCTATCTGCTGAGCAAATAACACCAGGAGTAGAAAAAGACTCTTAAGCAACCTGTGTTTTCAGATAGTACAATCTTTCTTGCTGGACATGATGGGAATTGAAACACTGATAATGATCAACCTTGAACTTTAATTACACATAAGGAAAACAAAATTTCTCACAAATGGACCAATAAGCAACACTGTGATAAACAAAGAAAAGATTGAAGGTGTCTAGGATTTCATTTGACTTGGACGCACAAACAGCTTCATTCTCTACAGTAGCACAGCAAATTCAAGTGGCCAACTATTCCCAAGTTCTTACTGGAGGGCTAATTTTGGCTGCATATTAGGACATTTTATCTGCACCTTCTTGAGGACCTTGGGATCTTGAGATCTGCACCTGAGGGATATGGGAAGATTGAATGAGCCCCTGAAAGACTTCCCCAATACTGGACAAAAAAGATTATTGGTCATGGCTAGTAGTTCCTACAACCAAACAACACTGATGGGCACTGATGAAACACGAGGCTCCAGGGACTGCTGGGATACCAAAACTTCTAGTACGCTCATGTGAGCTATATTTGTGTTCTTGTGGCTTTCTATATTGTTGACTCAGAGATGCAAAAATCAACAAAACACATTGTTCTTGGACCCGTTTAGATTTTTAGGGAGCCTATCAGTGAATGTAGGACTGCTCCACAATGTTCCCAGGTAGGAATATTTATGGGATCTGACTGCCACCTCCTTCTCTTACGATGCTGCTGGTAGGTCGGAGGACCGCCACTGACTTTTCGGTTACAGCTGAACACTTTCTCCCGGCATCTGCCCCAGATGTTCTTTTGGGTAAAGGAATCAGAGAGTGACATCTAGAATTTATTGTCCTTGAGTTTCATGAAGACAAACTGGTTCATGTGTTTCTGATTTAAGATTTCTTTTGTTTCTTTTGAACTCTGTTCACCTCTATAAGAATCCTGTAGTTAGCCCAACTAAACTTTGCATAATGATTTTCCTTCTGTAGAAAAAAGTGAATAAATAAATAAAGAGGCGTGTCCAGTATTTTGTTTATTTCAAGAAAATAGAGAAATATATTCCAATCATCATTTGGAAGCTGCCATTTTAAAGAACTGGGGAACTTTTGTGGTTTCCCCAGGAAAAAAATGAATTGAGTCTCATTGCCAAGGTTATGAGCAGCATCTTGGTGTAGCAGCAAAGACATGATGATATGAGCCAGAAATGTGGTCTCTCATGGAGCTTCCACACTAGCCAGCCAGCTACAGAGGTTTATTTAAGTTTTCATCTTACTGAGTGTCAATCTTCTCTCATCTAAAATAGGAAGTTGGATCAGATCATTCTGAAGGTTCATTCTAGTTCTTAGAAGTTTGAATTTAGGGATCAGAGCCAGAGATCACCACCTGTCCCAAGGACATAGAGTTAGTTAGGGACATTGTAAAGACGTGGACCCAGTGTGTTAGACCGGGTTGTCTAAAGAAACAAAATTCTGTGACACTCATCTATGCATGAGAAAGAACTTTATATCAACAAGTAATCTTATACAACCTGCTCCAGTCCAATTCAACTCCCCAAGTCTGATGTAAGCCAGGCCCCTCTTCAGACTCCTACAGCTGCAAAGTGACCATGCAGATAGGTGATGTGGAACGCAGGAAGACCGAAGTGAGTGCAGAAGTACATGGATCCAAATCAGAGTCAACCTGGCAGGGTACCAGCAATTCAGGATCAGCAGTAGAGTCCCAGCAAGAAGGGAGGTGAAAGGGGATTCCCAGGGTCCTCCGGATAAGATGAGCACACCCCTCAGAAAGTATCAGGTTGTGCCTGATTGACAGGTTGGATTTCACCCTTATGCTTTCTTTCTTACTTTTTTTTTTTAACTTCCTTTAAAAAAATCATTTTATTGGGGGCTTGTACAAATCTTATCGCAATCCATACATCCATCCATTGTGTCAAGCACATTTGTACATTTGTTGCCATCATCATTCTCAAAACATTTTCTTTCTACTTGAGCCCTTGGTATCAGCTTCTACCCTTAATCACCCTTATAAAATGATCTAACTGCCACACCCATGTTCAGTGGTGTTTTCATAAACATTATTGCCTTGGGGCCCCTTCAGGGGACTTTCAGAAGCAGGAGCATTGATCTCTCAGCTATTTCTCCTTGTATCTACTCTAGCAATATGACTAACAACAACAGCAAAAAGCAAGTGTGTTGTGATCAATGCATGGAGAATGTTCCAACAGAAGGCAATGGAAGCAAGAAAACTTCATCTCCTATTGTTATTGGTCTTTGCCTTCTTATTTTATTAGCCAGACAATTATTTTTCTATGAATACTCACCTTCTCTACATCTATTGTATCTCAGAAACTTACTTTAGAGGAAACAAAACAAAACAAAAACAATTTCCACTCTCAGTCTTGTTGATGTTTCTAATTGGCTAGCTCAACCCCCACTCCATTGTAGCACTGGAATGAAGTCCGTTTCCAAGAGAGGACGAGGACTAATGTGAACCTGCACTTTTAATACTATCTGGATGTACTAGAAAGAGTAAAGGCAGGTCCCTCTTCCTGTTCCCAGCCCTTCTTAGGGATACTATCTTGGGAAAATGATTTCATCTCTCTAAGGAAGCATCTTCTTTGTAGTCACTCAGCAGCATTGTTTAATGGATTTGAAACCATGTGTACACTCACTCGGATGAAATATGTTTTTAATACATACGAGACAGAACTTTAGAGTGCTTTATAAAAAAAAGTGTGATTTCCGTAATCACCTTGAGGAGTCTGAATCTGTGACAAACTGTTGAGTTGATGGAATCAAAGAGCTCATCCTGACCCAGAGGAGCCCCCTTGCTGGCCACCACGTCATCAAATTGATGCCATTTCCCAGGAATTCTTCATTCCAGAGGATGTGTCCAAAGAGATGAAGTCTCATCATCTTCACTTCTATAGGTCAATCTGGCCATATTTCTTCCAAAAAAGATTCATTTGTTCTTTGGAACTCCGTGGTACATTCAGCACTCTTCAGCAATTCCGTGACCCAAACACAGATGTCCTTCTCCAATCATCTTTATTCATTGTCCAGGTTTCACATACATATTAAGTAGTCGAAAGTACCAGGTTTTGGGTTCAGTGCACCTTAATCTTCAAAGTCATCTTTTTGCTCTGTAATATTTTTAAAATATAATTTACATGATATATTCCAAATACATCATTTGATTTCTTGACTGCTGCTTCCAGAATCTTTGGTTGTGAATTTCAGTCAAATGAAACCCTTGACAGTAGCAATCTTTTTCTTGAGTTTTCATGATGATGTTATTTGTTCCTATATGGATATTTTTTGTTTTATTTTCATTGAATTGTAATCCAGATTGAAGATTACATTTGCTTTTCAAGTCCTCTTCAATTATAGCTATCAAGCTATGTCATCTGCATATTCCAAGTTGTCAAATAGTCTTTCACTTAAAAAATTATTTTACTTTGGTTATTTTTTCCCCAACAGTTTTAATAGCACATAATTTACATATCATCCAATTCAATAGTTCAGTTGTTCAATCATATCAAGGGGCATTGTACTGTCACCACCACATCATGACACCTCATTCTTTTTCAAATCGTCCAGCTCCTCAGACTATTTACTCAGCATACAGATTGAAAACACATGGTGGAAAGATACAACCCTGGTGAGCACCTTTCTGTATTTTAAACACTTCAGTACCCCAAAGTTTAACTCAAATGACTGCCTATTGGTCTCTATACAGGTTTTACATGAGTACAATGAAGTGTTCTGGAAGTCTCATTCTTCACATCGTTATCCATAGTTTGTGATGATCCACATTGTTGAATGACTTTGCAACGTGAATGAAACATAAAGAAACATTATAGAGGTAGTTGATGCTTCTAGCCAAGGTCCATCTGACATCAGCAAGACTTTCTCTCATTGCACAATCTCTTCTGAATCTGGCTTGAGTTTCTGGCAGCTTCACTTCCATGTCTTGTTGCAACCATTTTTTTAATGATCTTCAGAAAAATTTTGCTTGCATGTGATGTTGATATAGTTTTATACTTTTTTCATTCTGGTGCGTCATCTTTCTTTGACATGAACATAAATATGCATATATTCCAATCAGTTGCCAAGGTAGCTGTCTTCCAAATTTCTTGACTTAGACGAATGATTATGTCCAGCACTGCATCTGTTTTTGTAAATTCCACATCCTCTTTTGAGTTAAGCTTGAATTTCTGGTAGTTCTCTGTCATTGTGCTACTGCAGCTGTTTTTAATCACTGTCAGCAATATTTTACCTGTATACAATACTAATTTTATTTTTTATTAATACTACTTTTCTTTGTATGCAATACTAATTCTAATGCTCTACTGGGTTGCCTTTCTTTGGGATAAGAAAAACATGTATCACTTACAGTTAGTTGACCAGGAGCTATCTTCCAATTTGGGGGGCATAGACCAGTGAGTATTTCCAGCTTGTCAAAACATTTAAACTGGGATTCTATCCATTTCTGGAGCTTTGTATTTTGCAAATGCCCTCAGTCCAGTTTGGAATTCTTCCTTCAATACTATTGGATCTTGCTCATGCTACCACTGGTGAAGGTTGGATATCAAACAAGTGTTTTTGCTGCCGTGATTCTATGGATACCTTCCATCTTCTTTTTACACTTCCTGCCCATGACAACCTTTCACCTTGGCAACTCCAGGCTTGGAGTTTTTTAGTTCTTTCAACTTGAGATGTGCTGAGTGTGCTCTTCCTTTACAACATCCTAATTCCAGATGGTTGCACGATGTATTGTACTATTTTATCTTCTTGAGCTATACCTACCTCAGAAATTTCTGTTTAGCTGTTTTACTCCACCATTTCTTTCATCCTTTTGAGCTTTCTGCTTGAGAGCAAGCTTCGGAATATCTTCCGACATCCACTTTTGTCTTTTCAATAACCCTTTGTTTTTCGTGTATAATATGCTTGATGTCATCCACAACGTGTCAGATCTTGTAAAATTAGTGTTCAATGTGTCACACCTGTTTGTTCGTGGTTCTCTAACTTCAGGTTGGATGGACTTGTATTTTGGCACTTGTACTTGTTTTCATTTGCTTCAGCTTAAATCTGAACGTACATAGGAGCAATCAATGGTCTGTTCCACAGTCAGCTTGTAATAAAACTTTCCCCATAGAATCCTTTTTCAATTTGAGGTTTGACATTCTTCTTCAGTTCTTTCAACGTGATTAATTCTGTGTTCTTCCCTTCTGGTTTTCTAACTCTAGGCCTTTGAACATTTCCTTACAACAATGCTTTGTCTTGTCAAGCTGTCCTTTGAATTGGGCTGTTCAGGTATTTTATTTTCTTTCTTTCTTCCATTTACTCTTCAGTCAAGAGCAAATATAGTCTATTATGACATTTATTTTGGTCATTTCGGTCTATTTTGCCTTTTTGATGTCTTTTTGCTTCCTACGTGCATGGTGTCCTTGATCCCATTCCTTAACAATTCTGCTCTTTGGTAACCAGTGCCCAATGAATCTCGAAATCCAGATAGTATATACTCCATTTATATTTATTTTGTAGGCTTGTTTTAATTATCTTCAGCTTCAATCTGAGTTTTCATATAAGCAATTGGTGATCTGTTCAATAATTGGTCCCAGGCCTTTGGGGGCTTATGATATTTAGTTTATCCATAGTCCCATTCCATAGTTGTAATCAATTTGATCCCAGTGTATTCCCCCTGATGAGGTCCATGTGTAAAGCAGCCATACATGATGTTGACACAAAGGTGTGTACAACAAATAAGTCATTAGTATTTCAAAATTTGGGACTGTATTTTCCAATAATTGTTCCTTCTTCTATGTTTCCAATATTTGCATTCAAATTACCAATCATTATGAAGGCATCTTGATTGCATGTTTAATTAATTTTAGATAGGAGAAATTGATAGAATTCAATTTATTCATCATTGTCTTTAGTATTTTTGGTGCATAAATTTGAATAGTTTTATTAACTGACCTTCTTTGGAGGTGCTTGGCAATTATCTATTACATAGCATTGTACGTCAAGATATACCTTTACTTTCCACTTACATTCATGATTATAACACTATTCTTTTTACATTTATCATTTTTTACCTGGAAAACCATATGAATGTCTGTTTCAAAATGGCCAACACCAGTCCGTTTCAGCTCACTCATGCCGAGGACATAGATGATTGTGGATTTAATTTCATTTTTAAATAATTTCTGATTTTCCTAAATTTCATACATTTCAAGTTCTGGTTATTAATGGATGTTTACAGCTGTTTCTTTTCATTTTGAGGTGTGCTCCATCAGCAAATGAAATTCCTAAATGGCTTGCTACATCCACGTCATTCATGCTAACTCTACTTTGAGGAGGCAGCTCTCTCTCGCATTAATTTTGAGTGCCTTCAAACCTGCGGGGCTCTTCCTGTGGAGCGGTATCAGACAGTGTCCTACTGTTATTTATATTTCCTCAGGAATTTACTGCTTCTTTCTTCTTTCCATCAGCCTCTGGATAATAGCAATGGGCTTGTAGGCATCCCAGTCTTCTATGACTTTCCTTGTAGCTACTCACACATCCTTTGAAATATGAACTCTGTGGAAGGCACTTCATCACGCTAATTCTTCACATCCCTTTCCTCACTTATGAGAATGTTTTTTGGGCAACACGGTTTTGGGACTCTCCAGGAGAGGAGGAGGGGCTAGTCGGAAAGAAGGGCAGATATGAATGAACCCAACTTTAATGCACCCCAGATGCACAGTCAGACTGCAGAAAAACATTTTGTAACCTTGTGCTTCACTTCTAAAGACTGGATTTCTAACTTTTTCCTGGTAGAAGGAGCAATTTTGAACATCCGTTTTTTTTACTTCTTTCTCTCTGTCGTGCTCGTTCTTTGTAATTAAAATCTCTAACCCCATTGCAATACTTATGTGGTATTGGTGTCAGATATAGTCCACAAGGGATGGCTTTAACAAACCCTAATCCCTTCTCCCTCGGTTGAGAGATTCTGGTATGCTAATATCCAGAGCTAGAACAAGGTAGGCATTATATGTTCTCAATTCCATTTATTGGATTATTTTGGATACCTGATTTTTATCACTTTCTCTATGCCTTTGATCCTGGGTTTGACTTTCCTGATCTGACGCATACCTCATCCTTGTGAATGGTGCTGGGCCATGAGGCTACCCTCTCTGTTGGCCCAAACTTTTCCATGCTGGCCTAAGTCTTATTATGAGTTAGTCTTTCCAGTGATCAGCTAACTATGAAATCACATATCCTAATGAGAACAAAATAACACTTGACCTGAAAAAAACTGGGAGCTTTGACTACAATCACAGTCATGTATATAGTAAGTAACGTAGCAAAGGTAATAATGGGGGGGCGGGGCGGGGAGAGAGTAAGCAGGAAGTTTAGGAGGCACAGAAGGAAGAAAGTAGGAAAATTATTTTAAGAACGTACTTGTGATCATTATAGATCAGACAATTTCACAAAACGTCAAGGGATGTCTTGTTATTGATTCTTTACTCTTGAGAGGAATGTTGCTCAATGATGACAATTAAAAAAAACCTCACTGCCATCAGTTGATGTCAACGCATCACGATTCTAGAGAACAGGGTAGAACTACCTCTGTGGTTTCTGAGACAGTAACTCTCTACAGGAGTAGACAGCCCTGAGATTCTCCCAAGGAGCAGCTGGTGGTTTTGCACTGCTAACTTTGCAGTTGGGAGGCCTAAGAGGAACCACTTTGCCACTATGCCAGCAGGACTACTTTAGATATAACAATGATTTCCCTAAAGTCAGCTATGTAGCAAGAGGAGGTATATCCATGAGTTTTTGCTGTCAGTTGTCTTGAGTAGATTCTGAATCATGCCAATCCCATTTGTGTAGACTAGAACTGTACAATAAGGTTTTCCATGAATGAGTTTTTGGAAGTAAATTACTAGGTATATCTTCAAATGCTCCTCTGGGTGAGTTCCAACTGGGAATCTTTTTGGCTAGCAGTCAAATGCTTTCTGTTTGTTTTAACCAGTGGCATTAAAGTATATCCCAAAAGTCATAAAAGAAAACTAACCAGAAAACCACCATCCACCGAACAAAAAGACAACCAAGTTCTACATTGTTGAGCCCACCCATCTCTTTAGAATGTATATTAAGAAGTAGTTATGGATTCCATTCTGAATCTTGGGGGCCCCATCTGTGTCAGAGCAGAACTCTGTTCCACAGGCTTTTCACCGGACGGTTTTTGAGAAGCAGATCACTGGCCGTTTCTTCCAAGGTGCCTCTCGGGAGATTCGATCTCCAAAGTTGTGGTTAAATGTGTGCACTACCCTGGGATGCCAGCATGTACATTACAACCCTACAACGACTTCAGAAAACTCTTACAAGAAATTCTTTATAGAGCTAGTTACAAGCACAGGTAAGACTAATGAACAAAGGTGTTTTCCCAAGTGAGACTTAGATTATAGACCATCCCGTAGAGTTCTCTTTTCTCTAATTCCCTTTGTTTTAAGGATCCTCTCCTTCAAGGAGGGAAGCAGACTCCGCTTCCTGCTTAAGTCATTGAAGTGAGTTCTGCCCTCTGTGCTGCATGTCTGGGCACGGTTTACATTTTCAAATGACAGCTGAAATTCATAGAAACCTACAGCGTTCACATTTGGAAGCTTAGGAAAAGGGATTTGTTGTTTCAGTAGAAATCAGAATGACTTGAAATGAACATCAATCAACAATCGCTGTGATGTTTTAATTGCAAATTTTCCCAAGTTCCTGCATTAGGCACATCAATCACAATTTTGGAAGTAGCAAGTAATCTCTGACTCTGCACATAATGCAAACTCCCGTGGTGCCCTTGCTCCTGGCTGTGCTCAGAGCTCAGTGATGATTGATATACTTGTTTGATAAGGGAATGAGCCCGATGATTCAGAGTGTCTATTTTTCCTTATGAAATTTAACTGGTTTACTAGCTCATTTAATTCAATAACTTAAGGTATGCTTATTGCTTCAGATACTCTTAGCTGGAAAACAGAATAACTTTTGCTCATGTCTCTTTCTCTCTCTTTTTTAACTCTCTTCCAAATCACCACATGCAGCAGAATATAGTGCAAGATTAATTCTGTTCAGTAAAGGTAGTCCATAAAATTTGGTATGTTAGGCAGTGGTGTACTGCTTAACAGTTAACAACTGCCTCTTCAAATATAAAAGTATAAATAAAAAAGTATATGAAAGTACATATAGCACAAAAACCACATATTTTTATTTAAAAATATATTCAATACATACAATACATATAATATATAATATAGCTATTGCATACACTTTAGAAAATAATCACCTATAAATTCCATATAAATAATTGCTTTTCCAAGAATACTTTCACTATTTTTTGCCAAACGCTTTTATCAATAAACAAAATATGATTTCACCCGACAGAAAAGTATGGTTACAACATGAATAGTACTTGATATTTTCAATTATCTCACCAAGTAAACTAAAAGTGAAATACTAATAAATGTCTGAACTTCACTCACTTCATAATGAAGTTGAACAATTTATTCGCTACATTGGGTAATAGATTTCAAATACCATTTGAAGAATAGTACTAGAGAAGAATATTTACTCATAATATTTATTCACAACACTTCAGCTACAGATATAGCATACATTCTAGTTCAATCTGTGTCATTAATCATGTCTCCATAATTTTATAAAATAGACAATTGACAAAATAATAAATTATAAATCCTGAATTATAAAAACAGCTTACATTGAGTCCACTCTAGGGATTGGCAATCACATACTTTCACAGTAGCACTGTGGTTCTCAAGGCTTTCAAAAGCTGATTTTTTTCTAAGAAGATCTGGAACATCCTTTCTGTCTGTACCAGGTGCACTAAACATTGCGATAGCTGAATTTTGTATCAGCTTGGCCTGATCAGATTCTCAGCGGTTTGGCATTTTAGACTTAGTAATCCCATGATGTAACCTAACAATGTAGTCAACTTCATGATGGATTTGTGGTGAGCAGCCAAGCAGGTGTAAGATGATTAGGGTGGAGTGCAACCCCCTTACATAGGTCACAGCCCTCACGCAATTGACATTTCCTTAGGGGTGTGTGCTACTTCCTATATAAGTAGATGCTGTGGTACATTTGGTTGCTTTTGTTGGTTCTGGATCATGCCTCTGGTTTGTCAACTGCCAATTCTTTGGAATGGAGTCAAGCCTGCCATGTTGTCTGTCAATCCCAGGAGCCATCAGCCGCCTCCCGCCTGACCTGCTGTCTTTGGGTACATTCACCTCTCCAGACACAAGCGGACCTGGCTAGCTTTGGGCTCGTCTGTTTCCACAGCTCGAGGCATCGCAGTTGATCCTGGGCTCCCCAGCTCCTGAAGCGATGCGAGTCTCAAGACACCTCCAACTTGACGTCTGACCCGCCAACTTGAATCCAAACTGGGCTTGCCCACTTTTACAACTAGGTGAGTCATTTTCTTGATATAAGGTTTTATATATGTGCAGACATTACACGCAAGCACTCCTCCTGTGTTGTGCATTTGCCAGATTCCATGGTGTGAACACATACACACTCCATTGCTGCTTTTAATCTAAAATGCGATGCCACCTAATGTCTCCTGGGAGAAGGTTCTACATAGCACATCGTTTTATAATACTTTGCCATTCAACAGATCTAAACATCCTGAAGAATACAGACAAATAATTAGGAAGCAATGACATTTGAGTATTTATCACCTTTGTTTTTAATAATAGAGTCATGAAATTTAACTATTAATAATGACTGTGTTCAGGAATCAGCTTGCAAAACCCCTGCATTTTAACAATTGGCCTTTGTAAACTAGTTCAAGTCAGCTCTAGCAGAGCATTATATTTGAGGAGGAAGGGAAATAACATTAGATAATTCAGTGTAAGCCAAGACATTTACTTCATTCAACTTGAATGTGTTTTCTAAATCTAGTTTGGGTTTGCGTGTTCCATTCTACATAAGAAGTCTGCTACGAAAATAAAGGGGACCTCACTCTACCTCACTGGTAGGTGCACTCTGTTTCCTCAAACTAGGAAACGTGAAAATACTGTGCAAAAACAAACCATCAGGACTTTGCACATGGGCTCCAAGAGGCAAGAACTGAGTATGAGAATCAAAGAATCCATTCAAACAAACACCTAAGACATCATTTTACAATACAAATGAGCATTTCAAATAGTTGTATCAGGCATCAGGTTACTTCAATTTGGGGAAAGAAATCCATTAGGATCAAGGAGCTTAGGGTGTATATATGCTATATATTCTTTATGTTGGCAAAATTAGACATTTTGCTACCTATTGGCAGCAACTTTTAATACTTTCAAATGACGTTTCTCTGTATTTTAGTGCAAAATGTGTACAAGGGCACTCTAAAAACAAGATGCTTGCCTTATTGAAAATGAATGATCTAGGTAAGAGTCGAAGCTCTATTTGAAAAACCAAACAAAAACTTACCTTTCAGTTGTCCTAACTCATCTTTTCTGTCTTCCTAGGATTATAAATCATAGTGACCCTATATGACAGAAGTGCTGAAGCTATAAATATTTACATGCACAGAAAGATTTCTTTCTCCTGTGGAGCAGTGGGTGGATTTTTATTGTTAACCTTGCAGCCAGCAGCCCAAAGTTTTCCTTGCTTAAGAATAGAACCTGTGATGTAGAGCCTTATGAAATTTAACTTCATTAGAAACTTTAACTACATTCAGCAACTAATGGGAAAGGCAAGAACGTGGTTATGAAGAATTATTTGTCAGTAAATGTTTGCCAGGATGGCCTTAAGAGAGTTCTTGCACAGCATGCCCCAAGAATGGAGCCATACAGCCTATGTGACCATGAGCTGTCGAAGGGATCAGGTATCAAGCATCAAAGAACAAAAAATCATATCATTGTAAAGGTGGGTGAGTTCAAAGTGGAGACTCAAAGCCCATCGGTAGGTAACTGGACACCCCCTTACTGAAGGGTTGTGGGGAGGAGATGAGCCAGTCAGTGTGCAGGGTAGCAACGATGAAACATATAACTTTCCTCTAGTTCTTAAATGCTCCCCTCCCCCCCACTATCATGATCCCAATTCTACCTTACAAAACTGGCTAGATAAGAGGATGTACATCGGTACAGATAGCAACTGGAAACACAGGGAATCCAGGACAGATGACTCCTTCAGGACCAGTGGCGAGAGTGGTGATGCCTGGAGGGTGGAGGGAATGTGGGGTAGGAAGGGGGAACCAATTACAAGGATCTACGTATAGTCTCCTCCATGGGGGATGGACAGCAGAGAAGAGGGCATGGAGAGACATTGGACAGTGTAACATATGACAAAACAATAATAATTTATGAATGATGAAGGATTCATGAGGGAGGGGGAAAATGAGCAGCCATTATTAAGGGCTAAAGTAGAAGAGATAGGTTTTGAAAATGATGAGGGCAACAAATGTACATATGTGTTTGACACAATGGATGGATGGATGGATGGATTGTGATAAGAATTGTACAAACCCCCAATAAAATGATTTTTTTAAAAATAACGTAGCCATAGATGTCACTATTGCTACTTGGGTTCCAATTCACAGAAACACAGATTTATTCCTGAACAAATATGCTAGCATGCATCTCAGAGAGCAGCGGATGGCTGAAGACAAGTTCTCTCAGTAACACACTTGTCTTAGTTTCATCAAGATGCCTTCAAAAAGAAGTCCAGTCAACATAGTGGCTCCCAAGGATTTTTGCTGTCAGTTAAATCCAACCTAGATAGGTTTTAAGAAAATTGGAAACTGCATTAGTGAGGAAAAGCCCAGAAATGTTATGCCAGATAATTTTTTCCCATCATGACAATTTGTTTGCTCATTCTTGGGAAGTACGTAGTTAGGGTAGTCTGTGAGAATTTAAGTAAGATTCCATACCCAATTTACTCTACAGCTCTAAATCTTGCCACTTCAGGTTCCTTTTTGTTCTCCAAACTCAAAGATTATGAAAAAGAACATGCTTTGATTTCCTCGAGGTTGTCCAACCTGCTGTTTTGATGTGGTCTAAACCTAAGCACAAAATTCTTCACAGACGAGTTACCAAAAAACCAAACTCACTGCCATGGAGTTGATGGCAATTCATAATGATCCTATGGGACAGAGTAGAACTTTTTGCCAGAATAGAAAGCACCGTCTTTCTCCCGCAGAGCTGCTGGTAGTAGTTTTGAACTGTTGATTTCTGTTAGTGGCCCAACACATAACCACTACGCCACCAAGAATCCTCTGTAAGAAGATTAAAGAGATGGAAACCCCACTTTCAGAAGTATATAGCCCTATATGAGAATATGTCAAGAAACAATAGTTTCACATATTATTTTTGTTTAAGAAATTTTTTTTATAATTTTATAGTAATATTTATGGACTTATTCTTCATGTTTGACCAGGTTGACTAGAGGAACAAATCCAGAGCCAATCATGTGTGTAAGAGAGAGTTTTATGTCCAAAAGTAATCGTATATTGAGAAAACATCCCAATCCAGTCCAGATAAAGTCCACAAATCTGATAGTAACCCTTATGTCTGATACTAGTCCATAAATATCTCTTTAAACTCACACAGCACATGCAATGATGCTGAATGCATGAAGATCACAGGCCAGTGGGTGGAAAGTCTTGTGGATCAAGTGGTGGTGAAAGCATCTGCACAATGGCATGGGTTTCCACATGGTTCCTCCAGCTCTGGCTGCCATCAGCATGTCTCCTTGTGACTTGTCAACGGGAATGTGTAGCAGAGAGAGAGTTCATCCCACCTCCAGAGAGGAAGAGAGGGAGTTCCCAGAATCCTCATAAGAAGGTCATGCCCACAAGGTGGCATCAATCAGGCTGTGAGCTGGTTGACAGGCTAGATCTCACCTCTACCCTTACTTGTCAAGTTGGCATGAAATTATATAACTACCACAGACCACCCCTTGTCAACTTGAAACCCTTACACAACTTTTTAGCCGTATATAATTTTTAAAACAAAGGCAATAGTAAAATTATATTTGTGCCCAACAGGATAAAACTAAAATGCATATAATTCAATATCTTCTAGTGTCATTTAAACATAATATTCTATAAGTGAACGAAACAATAATATTCTATGCCTAACAATTGCAATTAAATGAACACCTACACCTTAATCCCATAATCCTATAATTTCCTCACCTATGAAACATTGCAATCCAACAACTTCGTGCCTTTATCCCATTTTGGGTATACAATTTCTATTCTGCCCATTTACATCAACCCAGTGCTCTGAGGAGACAATCATATTCTTTGATGTGAAGAATCTTCATTTCAGTTGGAACCTTGTGAGTCTGTATGCCTAAGTCAAATCAGGACAGGCCGTCCATAAAGTCAGCAACAATATGCCCCAATTCACAGGCTCAAAATTGTTCTCTTCATCTGATAGAATTCTGGTCAACACAATGTGGGCCGCTTCACTTAGCCTCACCAGGATGTCCACTGACCATTTCCCCTTTCAACCACAGTCCCCATCACAAATTCTCAACAACTCTAGCCCCCTTGTGCTAGGTCATGAACTTCAGACCAGTCAACCCACTTTCTTCTTTTCCTCTAGTTCCTGTAAATCATGAATATCAGTGGCCAGACTCAATCTGTCTCTTTATTGCTGCTTTTCTCCCACTTCCACTCAACAAATGGATCCAGGTGGTCACCTAACAAGCTTCTCAGTCCACCCAAAGGTTCCCTTTAACTTCAGTCCTAGAGAAGGTTTTCTTCATGGTTCCAGATTTTCCCCCAGCTTCTGACAAAAACTACTAGTTCAAAATCAAATATCCAAAGAGTTCCTCTTTTCTTCTTCTTCAATCTGTCAACAATTCTCTAGTCAAGTCTCTTGGGATGCAAATATCCCTAGTACTTCAAAGCACTGGCTGGGGCATACCTTTGCAGGGTCTTCTTTGCAGGCCTGTCCTGAACCCATTTAAAGATCACATTTTAATGTCTCAAGGAAAGTGTGTTTTCAAGCTCTCTATTTCCATACGTCTCAATATTCATTTCTATAAATCCTTATATCCTTA
The DNA here is from genome assembly GCF_000313985.2 of Echinops telfairi. Lineage (NCBI taxonomy): Eukaryota > Metazoa > Chordata > Mammalia > Afrosoricida > Tenrecidae > Echinops > Echinops telfairi. The sequence continues at coordinate 94,237,154 of NW_022103906.1, read as the reverse complement.
AATAATAATAAGCAGAAGAAATCACTATAGACAGAGTCAGATGCTGAACTCAATTCTTGAAACAGTCAAGTTCAATCCTTATTTACCTTATCTTAATCCTTATTGAAGCTATTCCATTGATACAAAATATGAGATTAGGCCTCTGAAAGCACCAAACCAGAGCCAGGCTCTCTGTCAGCCATTTTGACTTTCTGTCAGCCATTTTCCCTAAGCAGCATGGTTCCTGAGAAATTCAAGGGGCAATTTCTACCCCTTGGCTCAAAATATACATTAACCACATTCATTGTCTCCATTTCAAACAGGAATAACCAAAGACTGGAACCAAATAAAATAATTCAAATTTTAACTCCCCTTATTCTTTCCAGTAAACTTCATGGACATATCTGACTTCTGGCTAGCCAAAGAAGAAACCCTACCATGAGGCAGAGATCAAACAAACATCCACTCTCCATCTTCATGATTTGTTTCTCTAGTACCCCACTCCTGGTACCATAAAGTGTTAGTCCGGGTTGATTACAGAAATAAATTCATAGACCCTCATATGTGCATGAGAAAGAGCTTTATGTACAAGAGCAGCTGAATATTGAGAAAACACCCCAGCCCAGACCAGACCAAGTCCGTAAGTCCGAAACTAGCCCATATGTCTGATACCAATTTATGAAGTCTCTTCAGACTCACAGAACACATGCAATGATGTCTAATGCAGGAAGATCACAGGCCAGTGGGTGGGAACTCTTGGGATCCAGTGGCATTGTAAGCATCTCAGTGCTGGCAGGGGACTCCATGTGGCTTCTCCAGCTCCAGAGGTCTAGCTCCATCAGCCTCTCTCCATGTGTCCTCTCCACAGGGATGTCTCACAGTGAGGGAGCGTGTATCCCATCTCCAGCAAGGTATTTATCTCCTCAGCACTTCCAAATGAGGTCATCAAGCTACTACCTGATTGACAGGCTAGACTCCACCCCTTCACTCTGAATCTTCAAATTGACACTATTATGTAACTACCACAGGGGACTTCAAACATTTGCTGATGAAAATCAAGGATTTCAGCCTTCAGTATGGATTATAACTCAATGAAAAGAAAACCAAAATTGTCACCACCTGGCTAATATAATGAAAAAGTAACATAATGAAAATATAAGGTAACATAATGAAAAATGGAGAAATATTGAGTTGTCATGTATTTCATCTTACTTCAAGTCACAATCAATGTTCATGCAAGGAGAAGTCAAGAGATCAAAGGGCACATTGTGTTAGGTAAATCTTCTGCACAAGACCTCTTTAGAGTGTTGAAAGGCAATGCTGTTACTTTGAGGACTCAGGTGCACCTGATCCAAGTCATGGTACTTTTATTGGCCACATATTTGTGTGAAAATTGGACATTGAATAAGGAAGTCTTAAGAAGAACCAACACATTGTAATTGTGGTGCTGGTGAAGAATACAGAAAGTACTACGGTCGGCCGTAAGAATAAATCTGTCTTGGAAGAAGTATAGCCAGGATTCCCTTAGAACAGAGAATGGCAAGACTGTGTCTCATGGGCTTTGGACATGTTATCAGGCAAGAACAGTCTCTGGAGTAGGACATCATGCCTGGCAAACTAGAGGGGCAGTGACAAAGAAAGCCACTCTGCAAAACGGATGGATAGCCACAGTGCTGCAACGATGGAAGGAGACATAATAACAATTGTGCAGGGCCAGACAGTGCTTAGCTCTGTTGTCCAGCAGGCTAATTTGAGTTGGAAGGAACCTACTCAACAGTACCTAACGATGATGACACCATGCATATACGTATACATTTCTATATACGTATGTGAATGTGTGTAAGGTTATTGTAGAGGCTTATTCTAATAAGTTTAACAAGTTGCTCAAAGAAAATTCCTAGAACCCAAAATACCAAATAAAAACCAAGATAATCTGATATTTATTGAAGAAATTAATGTGTCCTAAAATATTCTCTCCAAAAATTCCTCAACCCCCTATGGCATCACTGGTTAATTCTATCAGATATGTGAGCTCTCATTGATATTAGTTCCAGTAAAGTTGTATAAAATACTGATGATAATACACATCAGTATAATGTATATAATATAAAATAATGATGATAATATAATTTAATGTATAAAATACAATAAGTCTCTGCTTCCTGTTTGAGGCTTACATTGCTCTGATATCAAAGCCGGGCTCCAACATTACAAAACAGACAATGGCACACAAATAAAAATAAGGCAAAATTGTTAACAAAGATTTAGCCAACTGAGTCCAGCAAACGATAAACATCCTAGAAATGCAAATTTTGTTTAAAATTCAGGAAGCAGTGTAACATATCTAAAATAACTGGTTAAAAATATAAACCACATGCCATATGATGATACAGAAGTATTACTTGACAAAGTTAAATGCTTTGGGGGATTAAAATCTCAAGAAACAAGTAATACAAAAGGTCTCTTCAACAAACAGGGGAAAAATAACAACATACATGTAGCTAACATGACATTTTATCCTTTGGACTAGAACTTCCTTTGGAAGTTGTAACCATTGCAAGAAGAACAAAAGTGAATAAGAAAGAATAAAAAAGGATCAAATCTATCTTTACAAGTAAGTGACATGAACATCTAATTAGAAAACCAGTGGGTTAAAAACTCACTGTTAGCACTAAAAAGTGTGGTCAGCAAAGTGCAGGTTACAAGAGCAATACGTATAATATACTTCTTTATTCTGTCAATAAATAATCAAATATTAAAATCAATCCCCTTACAATAGCATCAAAAATATGAAACTTGTAGGTTTACATCTATCAAAACGTGGTAAATCTATATATTGAAACTCTAAAACATTGAAGAAAAAAACTAAACAAGACCTAAACGAGTGAAGAGAAAAAGAGGGCTTTTCAAACCTGTGTTAGTCCGGGTGGACTAGAAAAGCTAATTCATAGACATTCATATGTGTATATGAAAGAGCTTTATATAAAAGAGTAATTGTATATTGAGAAAACCTCCCAGCCCAGTCCACATCAAACCCATGAGTCTGATATTAGCCCATGTGTCCGATACCAGTCTGTAAATTACTCTTCAGATTCATGCAGGAACATGCAATGATGCCAAATGCAGGAAGATCATAGGCCAGTTGGTAGAAAACCTTGTGGATTCAGAGGCGGTAGAAGCATCTCAGCACTGGTGTGGGTCTCCACATGGCTCCTCCAGTTCCACGGCTCTGGCTACCATCAGCATAGCTCCATGTGGCTTTTCAGCAGGTATATCTTGCAGGAAGTGAGTGTATCTGGCCTCCAGTGAGGTATTTATTTCTATTGCGCCTCCAAATGTGGTCATCAAGCTGAGACCTGATTGACAGGCTAAACTCCACCCCTGCACTCTTAATAGTCTCAAGTTGACACTAGATTATGTTATTACTACAACTCCTATCAAGATTTACAGCTTCAGAAACCCAAAGGGGCACTTGCACTACCTCCTATAGTGTCACTATGATTTGGAAACGACCCAAGGGCAGTGAGTTTGGGTTTTGAGATGACTAAAGCATACACTTAAACTTAAAACTAGAAACTATATCATTTTAGAAGTAAATATAGTATAATATGTGTGCAGTATAGGTCTAGCAAATATTTCTTAGATATGCATCAAAAGTATAATATATAAAACAAAATATGTTAAATTGGAATATACTAAACTGAAGAACTTGTGCTCTTTGAAGATATTATTAAAAGAATGAAAAGTCAAGTTGGAGGTTGGCACAATGTATCTCAAAATAGCACAGACTTGTCCCCAGAATCTTATGAATATGTACACCTGCATGCAGAGTCAAGACTCAAAAATAAAAAGAGAAATAACCCATTTTAAAAAATTGGTTACTTTGTACCCACACTTGATCATAGGACATATACTAATGACAAAGAAGAACATCAAAACTGCTCAACTATCTTTAGTCATTAGAGGCATGTGAATTAAAGTCACAGTGAGACAGCAGTGTGCACGAATAAGAATACCTCAAATTCAAATGACTGACTATCCTAAGGACTGGCAAGGATAAGGAACTGATCCAACTGGAGCTTCCAGACCCTGCTGGCAGGGGTATAAAATGGCACAGCTGCTTTGGAAGTCAGCTTTGCAGTTCCTCCAAAAGATAGGCATAAAGCGATCATCAGATCAAGCAATTTCATTTCTAAATATTTTCGTGAGAATAGGGGAAGTACATGCTTATCCAAAGACTTGCTTGTGAATGTTCATAACAACTTGTTTTAACATAGCCTGAAATGAGACATAATGCAAGTGCTCATCAATAGGTAAGTATGTGATCAGATTGTCATATATTTATGCAGTGAGATACTATTCAGCGATGAAAAGAAGTAAGGTGTTGGTATACCCAATATGGATAAATCTGAAAGAACAGATTTGAATCTGAAAGCTCAACCACACTCAGCAAAAGATGTCAGAAAACAATATATGTTTACATATACATTATATTCTGGATTATGCAAACTAAGGTAGAGTGATGGGAAACATTGCCCAATATTAGGTTTAAGGAAGAAATATTAAATAAGATTGGCAAAGGGGTACAAAGAGGTGTTTAAAAGTGATGAATCTGTTTGTAAGTTTGATTGTGGTGATGGTATCATTCATGGGTATATTCTTACACTGGAATGATTGAATTATCTGATTTAGTAATGTGTAGTTAATCATATGTAAATTGGACCTCATTAAAATGATTACAATAAATACATAAATAAAGTTACCTATCTTTTAAGGCCAGAGATAAATTGGAACACCAAAAAAATGTTCCTCGCCTGCTGATAGGAACTTTTATCTATTCCTTCCAAATTTCTTCTGCTTCACTTACCAATGAACATCTAGGTTATATAAATATTTCTGATTTTCTAGGTCACAAAAATTTCTTGCTTGGGGAGTTAGGGAGTAAGGCCCCGGTGTGTACTATGAATATATTTGAGTAGTGACTTTCTCTCTCTTAGGAATTTCTTCATTTTTGAAATGGAAGTTTGAATCTGATCCATTTGGACAAAATAAACATGAAACAGTATTTCTTGTCATGAAACAAGGGGTCATTGCCTTGCTTGCTTGCACCTAGGCCTCTGTCTCTCATTTCTTTGTATTCCTAAGTACAGACCCAGCACAGAGGATTAACTCCGGTCCGAGCTGGCCTCGGGTGGCACCCATTGCCCTGTGGTGAGATTCTCCACCCATGAGCAGCAAGCGAAAGGGAGCTCACTGTGCAGCTCGGTAATTATTACCATCAACAGAGACCATCCTAGATCTGAGCAGTTTAAACCCTCTGGGCTTTGGCACAATTTGTAGCCCAGATTAATTAGTTAATGTTCATAAAACACTTTGAAGATGAAAAACGACGTAGGAGTGTAAAGCCCATGTGTTAATGATGATTATTATATAAATTTGAGCTCTAAACAGGGCATTCCTAATGGGAAGGGGTGACCCAGTTGTAGATTTACAGCAGGGCAGTGCACTGGATATGGAATCCCTGTTGAATGTGTGAGGAGGAGCTAAGAGCATGATGGGTGCTCGAGGAAACCAGTGGGCATGAGTCCGTCCTAAGAAACTGCCAGAAGTAGTCCCATCTTGTGAACCACAAATGAGCTATTCTTTTTCCCTCTGGACTGAAGATGTGGAGGGCTCAATTCATCATACTTTTGCACATCGTGGGACATCATCATTCCGAGTCCCAGACAGCCCTCGCCAGGCCCTTTCTGGCTTTCTTTCTTTACTGATTTTAACACCACTCTCATTACTCACTTTAGAGATCATCTTTTGACCTACTTTCTCCCACATCTCACACTGATGAAATAGGTGAGGTGCAGGGTGGGAAGGGATCGCCCCCGGTCACACAATTTATTTAAATGGGATTTTCCTTCATACTCTTAATACTTAAAACAAAAAAAAGGCCAGGAGAGCTTATTACATGCTTGGAATTGTTGTATGGATTTATTTCTAATCCTCACAACGCTTCAACAGGGTAGAGATTACTTTCAGTTTATTTGTTTTGCAGGTGAGGGAACCAAAGCTGAGATTCAGTACTTTGTGCAAAGCCACCGACCAGAATTATCTAATTCGTAGGTTCACAGTGGAGTCTCTCTGGCTGTCATTAGCAATGCCCAAGTTCCTTGCCATTACTTTAGGCAGGTATGCATTTGTATTCCTATGGAGAATTATATTAAAGCTATCTCTCTTCTCATCATTCCTTTCTGCTCTTATCCAGCTTCGAAGGAATGGTATGAATGCTATTTTTATTTTATCCTGAAATTAATATACATGTCCATATGAAGGTTGTGTTAGTCAGGGTAGATTAGAGAAACAAATCCATAGACACTCATATGTGTATAAGAAAGAGCATTATGTAAAAGAGTAATTGCATATTAAGAAAACATTCCAGCCCAGTCCGGATTAAATCCATAAGTCCGATATTAGCCAATATGTCTGATACGAGTACATTCCTCTTCAGACTCATGAAACACATGCAATGACACTGAGTGCAGGATGATCACAGGCCAGTGGGTGGAAAGTCTTGTGGATCCAGTGGCGGTGGAAGCATCTTAGCACTGAAGTGGGTCTCCACGTGGCTCCTCCATCTCCAAGGGTCTAGCTGCCATCAGTGTAGCTCCATGTGTCTTGTCCACAGGAATGTCTCGCAGGGAGTGAGTGAGTGTTCTGCTTCTAGGAGCTATTTACCTCTGTAGCGGCTCCAAATGAGGTCATCAAGCTGCGACCTGATTGACAAGCTAAACTCTACCCCTTCACTCTTAAGTCTCAAGTTGACCATAGTTTATGTAACTACCACAAAGGTTAAGCTGGTGAAAACAAAGTCCTCACCCAAAACACTCTTTTGCTTAGTCATAGAGATGTGTTCATCTATGCCCTCAATCACCATCTTTTCTAAAATAAGGACGGACAGTCGAGTTTCTCTCTGAGATTGGAAAGCAGCAACATGGAAGGTCTATTCAGAATGATGGGAGCATTGAGGACACGATGGGGGTCTTCATGGATGTCTGCAACCCAAATCAAACAATCAATCCATCACTCAATCTCTCGTCTTCTTTTTGTGTTTCTCAATCTTTCGTCTTTTATCTCTCTTCTCTCTCGCTCTCATGCTAACTTTTGGTCTCAGATTAGCCCCCTTTCTCCTGGAGGGTACGTTTGTGACCACTGTAGGTGTCGGCACACAGTACTGATGAACAGTTTGATGCACATTCCTGGTGATGCTGAGCTTACTGCCTTCTCACTTCCTGGAGCACCAGCTCTTTAGGCACAGCCTTCCTACACCTTCTCACTGTGTCTAGCTCCGAGAAGATTAAGAATACTCTTGCTGCATTCTCTGTTCAAGAAATGAATCACTGGGCCACAAGGGAAAACATTTTTTTTTGAGAGAGAGTGCCTTTCATCCCACTTCTTCCTCTCTGGGCTACTTATTTCCTCTCTTTCAGAACCTGGCCCTGAAAACCTGTCTGCAAGTTAGCTAATTAGATTTCCAAGGAACATAAATGTTGAGAACTTTCTATGTGGAAAGCCCTATTCTAATCAATACTAGTAAAATTCAAAGGCCATATTCTTTCTATGACAGCACAAGCTTGGCTGTGGAGGAAGGGGGTTCAAATAAAGTGATGTCACTGAGAAAACCCAGGAGACTCAGGTGTAGTATGATTAAAAAGGGAAGATCCCTATCTTATTTGCACAGGATTGCTTTCACAGCAACAATAATAACAAATACTACAAGTGGGTTGCTTGCAAGAGAGAAATGCATTTTCTCACAGTTCAGATGTCTTGTCAGGCGCTGGGGTCGGTTCTGACCCACGGCCACCCTGCGGACACCAGACCGACACACCACGTGGTCCTGGGCCGTCCTCCCAATGGTTCTTATGTTTGAACGCGTTGTTGCAGCTATTGCGTCAGTTCATCATGTCGAGGACCTTCCTCTTCCACTGCCCGTCTTCTTTACCAAGCACGAGGCCTTTCTCCAGGGCCCCGACTCTCCCCTAACGTGTGTTGCTTGCGGGAGCCGACGTCTTCCCATCCTCGCCTCTAAGGAGTCCTCTTTCAGGAGACCAGGAGGCCACATTTTGGTCATGATCCTCACGGAATAACGCAGAGCCTACATGCTACGTGCTCAATCAGTAATACTCTGATTGCTTTGTTACTAAAATAGATCTATAGTACAAACAACCAAAACAAGTCAGAACACGTCCATGCTGATATCGATCCATGTAGATTTTAGTTGATTTGTTAGTTGTACTTTGGGAAAAATCTCTGCTTTTATCTCCAAGGATACCCCTTCCCAGACACTTTTAGTGAATTTTATTTTATTAGACAAAGTAAAAATGATTTATATTTAACATTTCTTTTTGAACCCTTCCGTGGCGCATTGTTAATAAGGTTGTTAGTCTATAGAACATCTCCCTTATGGGAGAAACTTGACATTCCTGAATGCTTTGAACATAGAACTGAAATCAACATGCTGCTGAAAAATTCTGGCACAAGCTTTGGTCCTTAGGTACATGGCCCTCATTTGGGTTTCTCCATGCTAGGAGAAGATCCTGAAGCACCATTCCTTAAGCTGTGGCTAACAAATTATATATATACATAATGTAACTCATTACATATATATGCACATATGTATACACATTATATATATATATACACGCACACATATATATACACGCACACACATATATAAAACTGAAGCTGTGCACTCTCCCTTCCATTAGGGCTCCCAAAGGCCCTTTGCTTGACTGCCCCAAGGGAGCCCTCTGTCCTCACCTTCAGGGCCAAGCTCCTTTAGAGAAAATTTAGGATTGAGTCCTCCACGACCACATCTGGGGAATGTCCTTTGAAGATGCAAAGCGTGTGAGTCATTAATTATGGTCATGAATCATGACTCAACTTCAGAGACCAGATTCTCCTGAAGACCTATTACTGCTTCCATAGACCGATTTGGGCCAACAGTTCATTTGCAAATTGCAGGATTCAGTAAAGTGAGATTCTAAAGGCAGGGTAAGCAATAAATTATTTTGTAAAGGGTGGCTGGGTTCCTTCAAGTTTTCAAATGTATTTCGTATGCGAGACTCTGTAAAAGTCCCTCCCCCATCAGGTCACATTGTTTTCCCTTTGTCCATAGTTCTCCATAATCTATGTCTTTTCTCAGTCTTTGTTCCTACAAAACTTATACTTCCAGGCTCTTTGGTCACTGTATGTAGCTTCAAGAGGACAATCACCAGACTCCCGAGAGAAGTGCCCACATATGCTCCCACGTGTGATTTTGGACTGGTTAAGGGACTCGCAAACCACTTAGTTAGATTCTGCACAGGAATTTCTTGGTTGCTTTGACTCTGCTCAGACCCCTATACATTTCTTCTTACTCTGATATATATTAAATTATCTCCAGACCTTCTGAGCTTTGCTGTACCAAGCTGGGCTGCAACAGAAGGGCTATTGTGGCCAAGGCTGGGGCGGGGGTTGTGTAAGGGCAGGGCTGGCAGCCAAGTCTGAAGTTCAGGTAGCATTTAAAATTCTCTGGCTTGTTATCAGAAGCACAGCTGGCAACAAGATATCTTGGTGCAGGTGTTGACTGTTGATTACATTGGCTGAAATTTTTATCTTCTATGGGAAGACACCTGGGGTGCTTATCAGAGGCCTATGTTCTATGAACAACTGACAATCAAGGACCCCAGAATCACAAGACTAAAGTAAAACTCATACCTGGGGCATTCATGTAAGATTTGTCGCTGTCAAATTCATAGACTATATTCTGGGCAGAGGTGGTTCTGCAAAGAGGTAGAGAGAAAAGTAGTAAGACTGAAGTTAGTCATTTTCCGGCCTAAATTACCCAGGGAAGGCTCCAAGAAAGGTGATGGTGCTAATGACAGAAAGATGAGAAGACACAGAGGTGCCTGAGACAAGAAAGGGAATATGCAAGGAATGGGGACCACAAGGAGGCCTGAAATAAAAATGATGAATTTGCCTCTCTAAGGACTAGGACCTGATGTTGAGTTTAGTGGTTGAGGGCAGGGAGTAGGTTCATGTTAAATGTTGAAGGTTTAGACATTAGCTGTATCATCGCTTGTCTGACTCCTAATCCCACCACCACAAAACAGATGCACCCATACTCTACCATCAAGTGGATCTAACTAAGGGGGTGACCCTATTAGGCATATTTAAACTGCCTCATATGGTTTCTAAGGCAGGGCTTGGGGGAAGAGCTGTTTTGACACAATAGAATTGACTTTAGTGACGTGAATGGAGTAAAACTTTCAGGACCTTCATTGGCAAATGTGACATGACTCAAAATGAGAACATACAAAGTGTGAATCTAGAAAAATGGAAAGTTATCAAAAGTGAAACGTGACCCATAAAGATAGCTATTCTATGCAGCAGGGAGCTGAAACGACCATTCTGAATCAGACAGATATATGTCTATGCCAGCAATGACAGTTTGGGTCATTATCAGAAAGAATATTCAAAGTAATTCCTGAAATAGAGCATTAAGTGTAATAGAACAATAGTCATACACCTGCAAGGAAACCTGGCTAATTTAGCTTTCCATCAAAGTTAAATCCCAAACACAATGCCAAAGGTGAGGACATGGAAGACTTTTTCCAACTTGTGCATTCTGAAGTTTTTCAGCATGCAATAAGAAAAAATGATCACTACTAATTTTTAGAACACAATTGGAAACAAAGAAGAATCAGTAATTGCAAAATATAATCTTGGTGATACAATGACACCAGAGATAGCATAAATTTTTGTAAGATCAATCATGTATTCATTGCACATACCTTTTTTCAACAGCATCAATGGTGAGTATACACAGGGGTACTGCTGGCTGAAACATGCAGAAATTAAACTGACTATCTCTCTGCACGGAAAGACACAAAGGAGAAACTCAAGAGGATTAGTCGGCACAAAGCCAGGAACTGACCATGGAACAGACCATCATTTGCTCGAATGCAAGTTCAAACTGAAGCTGAAGAAAATTAAAACAAGTCCGGGAGGGTCAAAGTGCAAGCTTTCGTATTAGGTTGGATGCAATCAAGACATGATACCATTAAAGGAAAGCTGCAATGAAGCATTGGCAAAAATATGACTCCAGAGATTGACAGACTACTAAAGAGGATATTTTAATAAACAGATGCACTGCTAGAAGTGTTAACTTGTTTATGCCAAGAAATTTGAAGGGTAGCTAGCTGGCTAACCATTTGGAAGAGATCTGTATTAATACTCATTCTAAAGAAAGGTGATCTGACAGAATGGGGAAGACATGGAAAGATATTATTTATATAGCACACAAGTAAAGTGTTGCTGAAGATATTTCAAAAACAGTTGTAGCAGTACATTGGCAGGAAAACTCACAGAAATTCAAGCCAATTTCAAAAGAGGATGTGGAACAATGGATATCATTGCGGATGGCTGATGGAACTTGGCTGAAAGCTGAAAAGATCATAAAAATGTTTGTTTGTGTTTTACTGATTATACAAAGACATTTGGGTGTGTAGTTCATAAAAAATATGGGTAACATTGTGACGAATTGGGCTTCCAGAACACTTAATTTTGCCCAAAGCACAATCAGACCAAGTGGTTGTGGTTGTATCCAAAAAGGGCATAAATAGTGCCTGGGGTAATATCAGGAAAGGTGTGTGTCACGATTGTATCTTTTAACTATGTTGTTTAATCTATATGCTGAACATATAATCTAAGAAAACGGACCATGAGAAGAATAACACAATATCAGGACTGGAGGAAGACTTGATAACTGTAGTATGCAGATGATACAGTCTCGCTTGTAAGGTCTTATATACTTACAGACAAACATCAAAGACTAGCCTCAAGTATGAAATACACTTTGCCATAAAGAAAACATAAATCCTCATGACCGAACCAATAAGCAATATCATGATAAATGAAGAAAATATTAACAATGTCAAGGATTTAATTTTACTTGAATGCATGATCAATGGCAATGGAAGTCGTGGCCAAGAAATGTAGTAATATATCACATTGGGCACATGTTCTTTAAAGGCCTCTTGAAAATGTTAGAAATGTTTCACTCAGAGGATTCCAGGTACCTGGCCCAAGCCATGGCATTTCCAGTTGCCTCCTGTGCATACAAGGAGTCCTGGTGGTACAGTTGGCTTAGCATTGGACGGTTCACCGCAGGTTGGTGGTTGGACCGTGAAAGCTTCTCTGAGGGAGAAAGATGAGGCTGTTTGTTCCTGTAAATATTACAGCCTAACAACAACAACAACAACAACAAACAATGGAGTAGTTCTACTCCGTACTGCAGGGGGACACGAACAGGAGTCGTGGACTTACGGGCAGGAGGATGTTGGTGTGTCATCCATGCCACAGCTGGACAATGAATCCGGAAGCATCGGTGCACTGAACTCATGGTGTCAGTGAAGAATATTGACTATAACTTGTCCTGTCAGAAGAAAGAACAAGTCTGTCTGGAAAGAAATACAGGCATAGTGCTATTCAGCAGTGAGGATGGTAAGAAGCCGGCTTTGAGGAAGGACACCATGCTTGGTAGCGTAGAGGGTCGGTGAAGAAGAGGAGGCTCTTCAGTGGGATGGACAGATATAGATGCCGTAGCAATGGTTTCACACAAACCATGATTATGAGGATGGCACTGGACCAGGGTCACTCTGTGTTAGAACCAATTCACTGGCACCTAACAACCCACCTTGTGGAAGCAGACTTACACGTTCTTCTCCCACATGGAAAGGGGTGGATTTGAACCATGAATCTTTTGGTCAGTCATTCAGACATATAGTTTTGTGCTTTTTGGAGTACGTTTTCTTCTTTCCAGGAGCCTTGGTGGTATAGGGGTTGTGCATTGAAGCACAATCTGAAAGGTCAGCGGTTTGAAATCACCAGCTGCTCCAAGGCAGAGCGATGAGGCTTTCTACTCCTGTAAAGAGTTACAGTCTCAGAAACCCACGGGGGCAGGTTTACCCTGTCCTGTAAGGTCACCATGAGTCATAATTGACTCAATGGCAAGGAGGTGGTTTTCTGTTTGCTTGTTTTCTTCATTATGTAGCTTCCTTCCTTCTTCCTTTCCTTCCTTGTTTCCCACCCTCCTTCCCACACCTTCTCCTTCCTCTTTCACCCTCCTTTCCTCTTTGCCTTCAACTCTACTCATCCCTCCTTTGCCTTCATCTCTACTCATCCCTCTACTCATCCTTGCCTCTCACCCTCCTTTCCTCTTTGCCTTTTCCCTTGAACATTCAACAAAATGCCCTGTTTCCCTAGGTGCTAGCCCTTCTGATGAGTCATGAGATAAAAAGGTAGGACATGATGGCTTTCTTTGAGACCTTTCACACACAATTACAGCCCAATGTGGTCCTTCTGATGATAGATTCTCGGTGGGACACAATAATGGAAATGCAAGTTCTGATGCAGTACTCAATAAAATTCAGATTGTTCATATTTATTGAGTGGAATATGGAGTCCAAGGTTTTTAGACACATCTTCTCCTCGGTGTTAAGTGCCATAAGTCCACTTGCAGCAACCAAACCCGATGTACAACAAGAGGAAACTCCCTGGTCAGCGCCGTCATCACAATTGTTCTTATGCTAGAGCCCGTTGTGGCAGCCACTGTGTCCATCCATCTAATTGAGGGGCTTCCTGTCCTTCCTCCTCATCACTGATCTACTACTTTACCAAGAATGATGTCCTTTTCCAGGGACTGCTCCCTGCACGTAATATGTTTACAGTACTAAAATACATGAGACAAAGTCTTGCCATCCTCATTTCTAAGGACCATTATGGATGAGTATCTTCCAAGGCAGATTTTTTTCATCTTCTGGCAACCTATGGTACTTTCAATATTCTTCACCAGCACCACAATTCAAATGCATCAATTCTTCTTCAGTCTTCCTTAGTCAATGTCAAAGTCTCACATGCACAGGAGGCGATTAATGAAACCATGGTTTAGGTCAGGCACACCTTAGTTCTCAAAGTGACATCCTGGCTCTACAACACTTTAAGAAGGTCTTGGGTAGCAGATGTGCCAAGTGCATTGTATCATTTGATTTCTTTCTTTCTTCTTTTCATTTGATTTCTTGACTGCTGCATGCATGAGCATCGATTGTGGATCGAAGCAAGATAAAATCCTTGACAACTTCAACCTTTTCTCTACTTATCATGTTATTACCTATTGGTTCAGTTGTGAGGATTTTGGTTTTCTTTACATTGAGTTGTAATTCATATTAAGGCTGCAATTCTGGATCTTCATCAGCAAGTGCTTCAAGTCCCTCTCACTTTCAGCAAGTAAGGCTGTGCCATCGACACGCAGCAGATTGTTCATAAGTCTTCCTCTAATCCTGATGCAGTATTCTTCCTGAGTTAGTTTGTTTATTGTGCCAACCTGGCTGATAAACACATGTGGGTTTAATTGAAGGGTGGAAGGATAAATGGCTTGGTGAGCCTTGCCTTTCTAGGTCTTGAGTCTCTTGCTTTCTGATGGCCGGACCAGGGTGCAGCTGCCTTCGCAGTTCCCAGATTCAGCTTGCAAGGCTGACTTCCTGCAAGACATCCCCAAGGAGAAGCCACATGGTCCTACCCCGATGCAGCCCTGGGTGCTGGAGCAGACATGTGGAGACCCCTGCCAGCACTGAGATGCTTGCACATTCACTGACTCAGCTTTCCTCCTGCAGTCGGCACCATTGTGTCTGCTTTGTGAGATGGAGGAGGACTTTGTGGATTGGTGTTGGACATTTGGGTTAATGGGTTAATGTTGGACTTGGGGGCTTGGGTAGCACTGGGTTGGGATGTTTTCTTGATGCTCACTTAACCTTTATATAAAACTTTGTCTTATACATGAGTTTCTGTGGATTTGTTTCTCTAAAGTACCCAGACTAATACATTATGATACCGAGAGTGGGGTACTGGAGAAACAATTCATAAGATAGAGAGTAAATGTTTGTTTGACCTCTCCCTCATGGAAATTTTTCTTCTTTGTCTAGCTAGAGGTCAGATAAAGCCATACTATTTACTCGGTTGTTTTTCTGGGGAAAATATGGGAAGCAGGAAAATAGAAAGTTTGTAAGTCCACTTGCCTTGAGCCATTAAATTTTTATCTTTAAATGGGTTTAGGCCATGCCTGCAAAGAAAGCTATGCAAGGAAAGATATGCCCCACCCAGTGCTTTGGAGTACTCAGGAACCAGTATTCTTTGTCAGAAGCTGGAAAAAATCTGGAACCATGAAGAAAACTCCTCTCTGGGACTGAATGTTAAAGGGAGCCTATGAGCATACTGAAATGCTTGCTAGGCGACCACCTGGATCTCCTTGTTGAGTGGAAGTCGGAGAAATGCAACAATAAAGAGACAGATTGAGTTTGGCCACTGACACCTGTGGACTTGGTTTACAGGGGGGAAAAAAGACGATGCGAGCGGGTTGACTGGTCTAAGGTTCATAACCTAGCACGAGAGGCCTAGGCTTGATGAGTATTGGTGAAAGCCCATGGTCTAAAGGCAAGGCGACCAATGGGCACCCTGTGGAGGCTGAGTGAGGCAGCCCACATTGAGTTGACCAGAATCGGACCAGCTGGGGATTTTTGAACCTGTGAACTGGTGCATATTGTTGCTGACTTTATGGATGACCTGTCCGGATTTGACTTTGCTTATGGATG